>NC_058134.1:126495584-126549839 GCF_016433145.1 Gracilinanus agilis
CCCCACCCCTTTTCCGCTTTGTCTTTGCACTCTGGGTCTGCCTGGGCCTTGCAAGCTTGGGGGGGGGCTCCGGTCTCCTTGTCCTCGGGGTCAGGCCTCCTGGTAGTTCCCGGTCTGCCCCTCTGCCCGAGGTTCCTTCAGCAGTCTTTGGGGCTGCTTCCACAGCCAAGCTCAGGTCTGCACTGGGTCCTGACTGGAGGTCCAAGCCTGGGCTGGAGATCTTTATTCAAGCCTAGGGCACTGCCTTTGCCTGCACTGATGCTCTTAGGGCCCTGACTTCACCCCCGCAGAAGTTAGTGAATGTCTGTGGGCTGGAGATCTTTATTCGCCCCTGAGGCGATGCCTTCAGAGCTTGGGAAAGGCCTTGTTTTAGGGGCTTTTGTCCAGGCCGGAGGCGGTGCCTTCAACCACGTGGGCGCTCAGGGAGAGTCCCAGCCACCTGGGGTCCCTGGTCTTGCAGGGCACAGGTACAGGCTCAGGGGCTGCCAGTGATTTTCTGGTTGCCCCAGTCCTGTTTACCCGCTTGTGCGGTGTGGAGGTTGGGGGAGGGGCTTCTTCCTCTCGTGTTTTAGTGTGAACTGTTTCACCCCTTTAAAGTGTGGAAATGCCCCGATTCTGCGTACCTTCAATTCTGCGCCCTGTTGTGGGGTTCCTTCGTTCCTCTAGACTCGTTTTTATTTCCCCTTGAGGGGTCCTGTGTGGTTCGGTCAGGAGAGATCGAGCAGCTGCTCCTTACTCTGCCGCCATCTTAACCGGAAGTCTCAGTTCAAGTTGTTTTGACATGTCAGAGGCAAGTCTCCCCTGAGCCACAGTCTATGAAACACCTCATTTTGGCTGCCATCCTGGCTCTAGTATCCCTTAGAGATAAGCTAAAATCAGACCAGGAAATGCTATTTCCCATTTGATATTAAATTGAATCCTTTTTATCTGTCTTTCATACTGTGGCAAACTTTCTGTAGTTCTGACTCCTGATAGGGTAAGTTCATAATTGCATTAATCACTTTAATTGGGCCCTGATTCAAGGGCCAGTTATAGGTTTATTTTTCCTTTACTTAGACCTTTAAGACATTAGACTTCGATATTTTTTTTTAAACCCTTGTACTTCAGTGTATTGTCTCATAGGTGGAAGACTGGTAAGGGTGGGCAATGGGGGTCAAGTGACTTGCCCAGGGTCACACAGCTGGGAAGTGGCTGAGGCCGGGTTTGAACCTAGGACCTCCTGTCTCTAGGCCTGACTCTCACTCCACTGAGCTACCCAGCTGCCCCCAAGACTTCAGTATTTTATATTTCATCTTGAAGATATTTTTTCTCTTTTATTTTGATTTTTTGATGTTTTTTTCTTTTGCCAATTGATCCATATATCTCATAACTCAGCCATGCTCCCCTGAGTGATCCCTGTTTTTGTCAATATCCTCCTCAGTGGGGAATGAATTATTATCCTATAATGCAAAGATTAAATTCTTTTGAGAGTAATTTTAAGATAAGAAACTTGCTACCTCCCAGAATCCAGAAGGTGACCTTTTTGGAGAAGATACTATGAAGATGCCTACAGAGGCCACATGCTACACCAAAAGATCCAAAGTGAACTTTGAGATATAGTGAATTTGAACTATGGGGTGTTTATATGAATTTGTTTTGTATATACACTCTTATGCCAAAGTTGTCTGCCCAAAAATTGGTTTTCTCAGTGTAGTAATTATTGGTTTTGTTCTTTTTCTCTTTTATTTCCCTTTTATCTCAAAATTATTGTAATTTTCCTTTTAGAAACTGTAATTTTGTATACACCTTTAGTTAAATATCTTTAAAGTTTTAAATTGATTATGTTTAAAATGATCCCTTTAGGGAGACTGGTTTCCCAAAAGGATCACAGAGGGGAATGAATAATAAGAAAATCTTGAACCCCTGAACTACATTATCCAGAATCTTTTCCCTTTGTCAATATTGCATCTTCAAGTGTTATTTATAAATTTGCTGTAATCCTGCCATCTTGCTCTCTTCTCTCAGGACCAAGGCTCGTTTAGCACCCTTCTTACTCTAGCTTTTTATTTTAGTTATTATTAATAAATGTTATTAAATATAATGCTTCAAGTATTGGGATATTAATTTTTAATCTTACATATTTTTCCCTATTCTCTCTTTGGGGTATTAACCCGGTAGTGGTATGGCTATATCAAAGGACAAGCATTCCTTTAAAGCCCTTTTGTGCAAGATTCCAAATAGCTCTCCAGAATGGTTGGACCAATTTACAACTCTACCAACACTGTATTAGTTTCCTAGTTTTGCCACATTCCCGCCAACATTTATCACTTTCCTTTCTGGCCATATTGTCTAGTCTTCTACGTGTAAGGTAGTACCTCAGAGTTGTTTGAATTTGAAATTCTCTAATCAGGATGGATTTAGAACACTTTTTCATATGCTTTATGATAGTTTTGATTTCTTCATGTGAAAATTGCTCAAGTAAGGTTTATAACAATAATGCAGAGGTAGTTCAATATTAGGAAAACCATCACTATAATTTATAATATTAATGTAAAAAACTCTAACAGAAATCACATAAATATTTCAATAAGTATAGAAAAACTTATTTGACAAAATGCAACACCCTTTCCTTATGAAACATTAGAAAACACTGAAATAATGGTAATCTTCCTTAAAATCATAAATGTCATCTGTCTAAAAGCAACAGCAAGCAATATTAGTAACGAGGATAAACTAAATCCCTTCCCAATAAAATCAGGGGTAATGTCCACTATTATTTAGTATTGAACTAGAAATGCTACAATAGCAATAAAAGCAGAAAAAGAAATTGAAGGTATTAGAATAGGCAATGAACAAACAAAATTATCGCTCTTTGCAGATACTATGATAGGATATCTAGAGAATCTTAGAGAACCAACAAAAACAACAACAACAACAAGTAATAGAAATAGTTAACAATTTTAGGAAAGTCATAGGATACAAAAAAGCCAACAAAAAAATCAGCATTTTTATTTATCACAAACAAAATCCAATCACAAGAAATAGAAAAGGAATTTCCTTTCAAAATAACCTTAGACACTATAAAATACCTGAGAATATGCCTTCCAAAATAAACCCAGCAACTATGTGAACACAGATTACAAAAAAAACAAAAACAAAAACAAAAAACACTCTTCACACAATTAAAGTAAGACCTAAACAGTTGAAACTACACTAATTGCTCATGGATAGGCTAAGCCAATATCATGAAAATGATAATCATATCCAAATTAACTTACATATTCAGTGCCATATCAATCACAATTAATTTTATTTTTTCTTATTTTATTTATTCTTTGAAAATTATTTCAAAGAACTAGAAAAAAGTAACATTAAAGCTCATTAGAAAGGTGAAGAATAAAGGGAATTAATGAAAAATATGAAAGAAGGAATCCTGGCTGTACCAAATTTCAAACTAAGTGGTAATCATCAAAACCACCTGATATCGGCTAAGAAATTGTATTGGATCAAAGGAATTGATGCATGAAAATTAGTATTTGTAGTACCTTAGTGTTCAATAAACCCACACATCTAAGCTTTTGGATCACTATTTGACTAAAACTGCTAGGAAAGCTGGAAAGCAGTATGGCAGTGATTAAGTATTGACCATGCACAAAAACAAAGTCTTAATGGAAACTTGATCTAGAGATAAAGAGTGATACAAATTAGCATAACATGGGAAAGTTTACTTGTCAGTTTTATAGATAAGGAAATAATTCATGATTAAACAAGACATAAAGACCAATCCAAAAAAATGAAATAGATAATTGTGATTACATTAAGTTAAAAAAGGTTGTGGTTGCTGTTTTCACAAACTAAATCAGTACAACCAAGGTTATAAGGCATACAATAAATTTTGAAAAAAAAATATAGCCAATGTCTCTGATAAAATCCTCATTTTTAAGTATATGGAGAACTAAGTCAATTTTATAATACAAGGCATTACCCAATCGAAAAACTGGTGTCGGGATATGAATAGACTTTTCTAAAAGGAAGAAATTAAAATTATCCATAGTTGTATAAAAAATGATCCAAAGCAGTGTTGATTTTAGAAATGCAAATTCAAACAACTCTAAGACACCACCTCTCTTTAACTTAAATTTCCTAACGATAAAAAAAAAAGAAAAACATAAATGTTGGAGGAGATGTGGGAAAACTGGGACAATAATAGACTGTTGTTGGAACTGTGAAGAAATTCAACCATTCTGAAAAACAATGTGGAACGTAGTTCAAAGGTGATACATATACAGTAACAGAAATATTATGTGATGATCAACTATGAAGGACTAAACCCCTATCAGTCTTTATGATAACCACCAGGGACTCATAATGAAAATGATATGCACTGGCAATGAAGGAACTGTTTGAGTGTAAGGGCAAATCAAAGCATGCCATCTTCCACTATATATCCTTCATTAACTTCTATTGAATATGTGATATGTCTTTTTTATGACATAATCAATATGGAAATGCATTATTAGATGAATATGTAGGTATAACAGTCTATTCACTGCCTTGGGGAGGGGAGTGGTAGTAAGGAAAAAAATCTTAAATCTAAAATGTCAGAAAACAATCCTCTATTTTTTCTATATGTAAATGAAAGCATTTTTTAAAATGGGGGAAAATACTAAGAATTATTTACAAAATATATTACAAAAATGTGCTAATCACTTCAAGAAGCACAAAGAAATAAAACATACAGAAACCAAAATGCCATAATCAATAATTAAGTAGCAAATAAATTAAATATCAAATCATAAAAATGATAAAAATATGAAAAAATTCATTGGAATATCATAGTAAATTTTTTCCACTACAAGGAAAATTAGCTCAGAGAAACATTATTCCTAAAATTCTTAACAGAAAAAATAAGGTTAATGATCTGAGTATGATTGTTTTATAAAATTAGAACCTTAATGAATTAGCAGTCTCAAAATAAATTCAAAAAAGAAATCTTGAAAATAATTGGAAAAATAGATGAATTAGAATGCGAAAAGAGTAAGGAATAGGAAAAACCAAAATATGGTTTATTGAAATTACTAACAAAAGAAAGCAAGCTTTATGATTAAATATAATTAAGTAGTATTAAGTAATAATTGGAAAAATTTAAATAATTAGAACTAATAAGATAAATTATTCTCAAAAAATAAGAAAAGCAAGAGGATATGGCAATCATTTCTAAGACACCTATTTCTTTTTTAATTTTTTTTTGGAAAGTGTTTTAATTTCATTAATACTTAAGAATATTTTTTCATGGTTACATGATTCATGTTCTCCCTTCCCCTTCTCCCTCCTCTATCTTGGATCTGATGAGAAATTCAACTGGGTTTTACAGGTATCATTTATCAAAACCTATTTGCACATTATCAATATTATCAATATTTGCAATAGAGTGATCATTTAAAGTTAATCCCCACTCAGATCCTCATCAAACCATTTGATCAATCATATGTTTTTCTTCTGTGATTCTACTTCCACAATTCTTTCTTGGGATGTGGATAGTGTTCTTTCTTTCTTATAAGTTCCTCAGAATTGTCCTGGATAATTGCATTGCTGCTAATAAATGTCCATTACATTTGATTGTGTCACAATGTAATCAGTCGCTGTGTACAATGTTCTCCTGGTTCTGCTCCTTTTGCTCTGCATCAAATACTGAAGGTCTTTCCAGTTCACATGGAATTCCTCCAGTTCATTATTCCTTTCAGCACAATAATATTTCATCACCATCAGATACCACAATTTGTTCAGCTATTCCCTAATCAATGGACACACCCTCATTTTCTAGTTTTTTGCTACCACAAAAAAATCAGCTATGAATATTTTTGTACACATATTTTTCCCTATTATCTCTTTGGAGTACAAACCAAGCAGTGGTATGGCTGGGTCAGAGGTCAGGTAGTCTTTTAAAGCCCTTTGCACAAGATTCCAAATTGCTCTCCAGAATGATTGGATCAATTCACAACTTCACCAGCAATGCATTAGTGTCCCAATTTTGCCACATCCCCTACAACATTTACTGCTTTCCTTTGCTGTCATACTGGCCAATCTGCTAGGTGTGAGGTGGTACCTCAGAGTTGTTTTGATTTCCATTTCTCTAATTATGAGAGATTTAGAACACTTTTTCATGTGCTTACTGATAGTTTTTATTTCTTTATCTGAAAACTATCTATTCATGATTCTTGACCATTTACCCATTGGGTAAAAATGACTTGATTTTTTTTTTGTACAATTGATTTAGCTTCTTGTAACTTGAGAAATTAGACCTTTGTCAGAGGTTTTTGTTATAAAGATATATTTGCAATTTGTTGCTTCCTAATTTGGGTTGCATTGGTTTTGCTTGTACAAAACCTTTTTTAATTTAATGTAATCAAAATTGTTCATTTACATTTTTTAATATTCTCTATCTGTTGCTTGGTCCTAAATTCTTTCCTTTCCCATAGATTTGACAGGTATACTAGTCTATGTTCACCTAATTTGCTTAAAATTTCTTTCTTTATATTTAAGTAATTTACCCATTCTGAATTTAATTTAGTATAGGGTATGAGATGTTGTTCTAAACCTTATCTCTCCCATACTGTTTTCCAATTTTCCCAGCAGGTTTTGTCAAATAGTGGGTTCTTGTCCCCAAAGCTGGGATCTTTGAGTTTATCATACACTGTCTTATTGAGGTTGTTTACCCAAGGTCTATTCCATTGATCCTCCCTTCTGTCTCTTAGTCAGTACCATATAGTTTTGATGATCACTTCTTTATAATAAAGTTTAAGATCTGGTACTGCTAGCCCCCCATCCTTCAATTTTTTTTTTCGTTAGTTCCCATGATATTCTTGATCTTTTGTTCTTCCAAAAGAACTTTGTTATACTTTTTTCTAGTTCAATAAAAACTTTATTAGTAGTTTGATAGGTATGACAATAAATAAGTAAATTAATTTGGATAGGATTGTTATTTTTATTATATTAGCTCATCCTACTCAGGACCAATTAATGTTTTTTGAATTATTTAGATAGAGTTTTAATTGTGTGGAAAATGTTTTGTACTTGTGTTCATATAATTCCTGTGTTTGTCTTAGCAAATAGATTCCTAGATATTTTATATTGTCTAAGGTAATTTCTCTCTTTGTTTCCTGCAAATTGAAAGTTTAATGGAAGTCTAAATAATTTCAGTATAAGCAATCTGTTTTACTGTAAAGTTGATATAAAGGATTGATTTTGCTCCTCAGACCTGAACTTGAAACCTAACTCTGAACCTTGATAACTTTATGTTGCTGCAAAAATCCCCACTTCTCTGGCCTTCACTTATCTCATTTGAAAATGGTTATTAATTCACTACCTTCTGCTCAGGGTAGTAATAAGAAAAGTTTGCTATAAATCTATCTATTAATACAATTGCAGCCTTTAAGATTAAATATTTTTCTATGTTATCAATTGAATTTTGTAGAAACTGTACAAAAGGTCATTTCATTTTTATATAGGCTTTTTAATATTTGTATGAAACACTATTGAATGAAATGAATAGATGCCTAAGGAATAAAAAGTTGTTTATTCCCTAGCATTTTACACATATGATCTAATGTAGTAGAACCCCATTATAATACTGATATTGGAGAAATAATATTAACTAATACTTTCTAGGCTTGGTTGTGGCAGGCTTTTAAAATACTTAGTTCTTACCATTGAAAGGCTCTTATTTGACTGTTAACATATAATTGTGTAGTATTATATGCAATTCTGTTGCATTTTATATCCTTACCATCCCATTGTTGCTATTTGATTCATTCAATATAATTGCATATTATAATGATTTATGTCAAAATGAGGTTCCACTGAATAACACCTTTGAGTATTGGTTCAGTAAATAAAATTACATTTCCTAAGACTGAACAAATTCACATGCATATCAAGTTATATACTTTTAGGCTAATTCTCTGTAGCGGAATTGTAGAGACTCAATTTCAGTTGGCAATTACTTAACAAAAATACAACTAAATGGCAAATGCAGGTTCACTACCAATTTCAAGAAGATGATAGTTGATCTTTGGCCACATATATCAAATTATTTTGATTTCTGATAATGCCCGTATAGTAACTGTTGCAAAATCAAGGAAGAGAAAGTGGTTAAGTTATGGAGGGAAGAAAGGAAATAAATAAGTAGCTCCTAGTGTCACCCTAACTGACAAGATAACTTAAGTCCTCTCCCACTCTGAAACTATCTAAAAGAAGTAGAATAAAAAGGAGACTCACTAGTTAGGTTGGTATTTCCTAGACTAGCGTTTGTATGATGCTTGCTCAAGATTGACATCTATCCTATATCCCCCATTAGAAATAAAAATCTGTTTAGTCATACAGAATAATTTCATTATTGCCACAGGCTCATTGAATTGGGAGGCCTCTTATCTCAAGGAAGAAAACCATTAGGCTATACTGCCTATAAATCAGGAAGTACCTTTGGACAAACCTAATAACTGTTTCATTGTAAACAAGTACTTTCCCCCTACTGCCAGAGACAGCCATCTTCAAGTAGAATCTTTTTTGTTGTTGTTTTTTTTTTGAAACAAAGTAAATCATTAAACTCTTCTCAAATGTAAAATTTCCATAAGAAAACTCTTCTTTCATTTAGGCTTATTTTCTTATGAATGATTTTTAAAATGAATATTTAGTGTAGGATAATTAAGTTCACACATAAAGTTCTCATGTTTATGTGAAAATGTGTATTCATATCATAACCTTAGTTGAAAACATTTTTTCATTATCTCTTCATTACCAATTTATCATAAACACTACCCGTTCTTGTTCTATGGCACAATCTAGTATTGGAATCAGGAAGACTTTTTTTTTTTTCAAACCTTTGTCATATCCAAACTTCTGTTGTACAGTATAAGGATTTCTTGATTGGTAATAAAAGAGCTTAGATTTAACTTACAGATGTGGACAGCACAGTTCCTCTGTTAGTTGACTGTGAGGAAGTTGTTTCACACTCATCAGTTCTTTTGGCCTCCATTCTCATGAATAAAATAAGGAATTTGAACAGATGATATGTATTAATTTAATGGAATTTTATTGCATTATAATAAATGGTAAAACTGAACATGAGAAGCTTGCAAGACCTTCATGAACTGAGGCAGAGTGAAATGAGTAGAACTTCTAGAATAATTTACACAATAGGCACACTCTTGTAAAAAGACAATAACTTTGAAAGAATATACAACTATGATGAATACAGTCACTGATCATAACTTAAGAAGCTCCTTGCAGAACTTAGCTTAAAAATAGCAGCTGTTGTTTTTGAGGTGTGTGTGTGTGTGTGTGTGTGTGTGTGTGTGTGTGTGTGTGTGTGTGTGTGTGTAATTAGAATGACTGGTTGCTTTCTGTTAACTACATATGGATTGGGTGACAAAGTGAGATGGCACTAAAAACTTCAGGGTACTAATGAGTACTTGGAACTCCTTAGGTATTTATGCTTTGTTTGATTGACTATAATCAGTTTTCACATTTAATCTGCAGGGAATAATTAAACATACTGTTTCCATATCTTTAATGAAACAATAATTCTTCCATTATTATAGAATAAGGAAAGGTTTGAGAGTGGGAAAATGGTCAGGAGAAGAAGCCCTGTGTCTTTCTTTGGAGAAGCCTCAAGCTCTACCAATTCAACAAGCATCTTTTCCTTTTGTGTCTCTTGGGAGCTCTATCCAGGTTCTTTGCCTCAAGGGAAGTTTCTAGGGAAGTTTGTTCTGAAAAGCTATAACCCTCAGTGAAATCATGGTTTTTTTAGGCGGTTAGTCCGAAGCTTCAGACATATTAAACACTCCCAGAGGGAATTAGCTATGAATCTAGGTCACAGGATCAGTAAGTGCTGTGTCCTTGATAGTACCTTTTATGCTGGTTCCTTCTTTTCAGCTCATGCTTTTGATATTATATATTAGGGAAGCCTGATACCTTCTTTTATGTCAGGCCAATTCAATATAATTTTTATCTCCACAATACAAGGTCAAGGGAGGGGGATTCAGTGATTTGGTGATTTATTAATATGTTCAAAGCATTTACTTAGACAATATGATTTGGAATCAAGAT
Source organism: Gracilinanus agilis (assembly GCF_016433145.1). Classification (NCBI taxonomy): domain Eukaryota; kingdom Metazoa; phylum Chordata; class Mammalia; order Didelphimorphia; family Didelphidae; genus Gracilinanus; species Gracilinanus agilis. The sequence goes on from NC_058134.1 coordinate 126,505,671, forward strand.
ATCAGAGTTGCTCTAACCAGCTATATTTTAACATCTGTTTTAGCGGCTTTGCTACCTGATATGAGGGAGATTACAATTCGCTAATGGTGAAATACGATCTTTTGGCCTTCTATAAGGAAGATTTATTCTCATTTAAATACATCATGTTATTAGGAAACTACCACATTCTTATAAGTCATATGTGTATTTGGCTGATGCAAATTCCCAGAGGAATGGAGCTGGGGGCTTTCCTTTCCCGAGTGTCATAGTAATATGGTAACATATAATGGAAGTGCCTTGGGGAGACTGAGAAGGGAACACAGACTTTCTCTGATTCAGATCTGATTATTAATCAAAATTGTTGCGAATCTCTTCATGGATGAGTAACTGTAATCAGTTATAGAATATCTACATATGCCAAAATTCTCTTGAAGACACTTTCATTACAACTCTTCTAGAAAGGAACATCTCTGGCTTCTTCTAAAAGGCCAGTTTCACTCATATATTCTACACATGCATGCAGTTTGGTTTTCAATGATCATTCAGGATTTACAGAAAAAGTCAGAATGGCAATTATTATAGCATGATTGATTCAAATATTTAGCATATTGATGGTTCACACTTTGAAAAACACTCTTAATGTTGGATTTTTTTCCTTGCTCACATATTAATGGGTTGTCAAAATATTTTTGCTTTATTATCTTATTACTTAATTTTATTCTATTAATTAGAGCTATATAGGAGGGGTGGAGGTGTTTTTGCATGGAAAGTGAAATAAAATATTTGATTAAGGAATATTTATCACTGATTAACAAAAACTTCATGAAGATACAAATTATTGCCACATAATTAGAGACTAGCAAAAATACAGAAGTAGTGAATTTTTTGTAAGGTACTTTTCTTTAGATCAGTATCTTATAGATCCTTTGGTTCAAATCCTATTATTCTATAAATGTCAAAAGTCAAAGGACTTACTCAGGATTGTATAGGTAGGAAGTAACAAGATAGGGATTTGAACCTAGGCTATCATCAAATGACTCCAAATCCATCATTTTTTTCTATTATAGCATTCTGCTTCTTGCAAAATCAGTTTAAAACATCATAAGAGAACAACCACTTGAAAAAAGAATCATTTATAAGAACATTGAATCTGCTCAGAGTAGGAAAGTGGAAATTAAGATACTTTGAAATAGATAAATTTGGGTTATGGTCACAACTGAACCCTTTATTTTGTGTCCTCAGGTAAATCACTTGACATTCTGGGGCCTCTGCCTTCATCTATAAGAGAAATATGTTGGATTAGATGAATGCTAATATTCCATTAATTCTAAATTCCAGCAATATCCCTAGAATGTTCTGTATTTATTTTATAGGAAACTCATTATCCCAATGGCAGGAATGAAATAGGAATTTAATTTACCTTTTAGAAGAGATAGAAACATCTGTTTTATACATACACACACACACATACACACACACATCCTAAATAGTTTTTTTACAACTATAAACACACATACACACCTCCTGCCATATATACATACACAAAGGATTCAAGAGAAATTTCACTTTTTAAAATTGATTCATTGAACTTAACACAAAATGTTTTATAGCAGGGGCTATTTTATTTCACACAAGATTTCCCCTTAATTTCTTGCTCTTTGGTCTTTTATTTTTGCTCCACAAAAATATTTTCATAATATAGTATTGACTTTGATACTACTGATTCTTGTATTCGTTAATAATCTTTTAGTCTCAACATTAGGCTATACTTGGAAGATCATTTTTCCTATTAACATATTATCTCACTTTTACTTATAATTAAATATTTAAATACACAGCTCTATCAGAGGCTAAATGGGAATCTTAGAGCTTCTCTTATTGAAATCCAAGTATTCCAATATTTCCATGTTTATTTTTCTAATTTTCTTTTTAGAAAAAAATTTTCCATGGTTCCATGATTCATGTCCTTACTCTTTCCCCCCAAATACTCCCCCCCAATAGCCAATGCACATTTCCACTGGTTTCCTCATGTGTCATCAATCAAGATCTTAAAACCAAGTAAGAGTTAGAAAAAATTACAAAGTGTAAAATAAATAATTTTGATTACATTAAATTGAAAAGGCTTTGTATAAACAAAAACAATGCAACCAAAATCAGAAGGGAAACAACAAACTGGGAAAAAATCTTTACAACAAAAAAACTCTGACAGAGGTCTAATTACTCAAATATATAAGGAACTAAGTCAATTATAAAAAAAATCAAGCCATCCCCCAGTTGATAAATGAGCAAGGGACATGAATAGAAAATTTTCAGAAAAAGAAATCAAAACTATAAATGAGCACATGAGAAAGTGTTCTAAATCTCTAATAATTAGAAAAATGCAAATCAAAACAACTCTGAGGTATCACCTCACACCTAGCAGATTAGCTCAAATGATAGCAGGGGATGAATGTTGGAGGTGATGTGGCAAAATTGGGATATTAATGCATAGCTGGTGGAGTAGTGAATTGATTCAACCATTCTGGATTGCAATTTGGAACTATGCTCAAAGAGTGCTAAAAGATTGCCTGCCTTTTGATCCAGCTATATCATTGCTGGGTTTGTACACCAAAGAGATCATAGGAAAAAAGACATGTACAAAAATATTTATAGCCACGCTCTTTGTGGAAGCAAAAAACTGGAAAATGATGGTATGCCTGTCAATTGGAGAATGGCTGAACAAATTGTGGTATCTGTTGGTGATAGAATACTACTGTGCTCAAAGGAATAATAAACTGGAGGAAGTCCATGTGAAATGGAATAACTTCCAGGAATTGATTCAGAGTGAAAGGAGAAGAACCGGGAGAATATTGTACACAGAGACTGATACACTGTGGTAAAATCAAATGTAATGACTTCTGTACTAGCAGCAATGCAATGACCCAGGACAATTCTGAGGGATTTATGGAAAAGAATGCTACACACATTCAAAGGAAGAAGTACAAGAGTAGAAACACAGAAGAAAAACCACTGCTTGAACACATGGGTTGATGCAGACATGATATGGAATATAAACGCTAAAAGACCACCCTAGTACAATTATCAACAATATGGAATTAGATCTTGATTGACGACAAATGAAGAAACCAGTGGAAATGCACACTATTTTCCACTGCTATGGGCTATGAGGGGTGTGGGAGAGTAAGAACATGAATCATGTAACCATGGAAAATTTTTTTCTAAGAAAATAAAATTAAATTTGAATCCAAAAATAAAAAATAAGAATAAGTAAATGTCATCATGAGTTGACAAGAAGTCAAAGGATATGTGTTCCTACCTTGAAGTCTATGAGGGACAGAGAAACGTTTCCTCCATCTCATCCCCAAAGTGGTGTAAGGAGAGTATTGATGATCTAATTAAGATAAATACTCTCACATACAATGCAAATCACAATTCATACGCATTTTACTCCATCAATAGCTTGTGCATGTCTTCCTATAGAATACTATATCTTGTGCTTTGTAGCCCCAAGTAATGAGACTGAACCCCAGAATGTAAGGCCTGTGGGCAGCCATTAACTTAGAAGCAGTAAGACATGTAGCTTCTCCCCTTTGTATGAACTCAATCCATTCTCCTCTCCAAGTTACCAGATGTCCTGCCAGGAAACCACTGGTGCAAGAACTCCATGAGAAACCTAGCTAGGGAGTCACCCACTGAATTACTAAACCCAGCTAATTAATTGCACATAGACATATTGATCCATTGCATTTAGAAAACTCTCGTCTGAAATCACTGAAGTAACTTATGTTTGTTATCCTTACCTTGTGAATCATTACCTATCATTATTTCTTCATGAAGATTACCTAATTCTTTTACTCATATCATTTACCCTATAAATTGTAGTTCCCAACCTATTAAACTTTGCCCCTGCTCTAAGAGACTTGTCTACATGGTCCTTGGATGAGATTGGCCCTCCTGTAAACCTAGAGTAATACCCTTTACCCCAGGGAGAGACTCATGGACAAAGTCCTGAGACCTGGGTTCATCATATGGCACCTTACACGTGGGAGAAGTTTCACTAGCATTACACAGAACAATTGGCAGGTAAGAGGGCATATTTCTCTTTTTGTTAGGCAGAAAGCATATTTGTGGGGGCAAGAAGAGTATTTTACAACCAGAAGTAAAACTTTGGGTTCTATAATAATATTCCCAACACTGCCTTTAGACAAAGTCCCTTTAAGAGCTCACAGGGAAAAGGAGAAAGTGCAGATAAAACTACTCATAGATAAGGCAGTCTCCCAGAAATGACGAAATTCAAGATAAAAATTTTTCTTCCCCCAACTTCCCAGAAGCAGCTAGCTACTCCCTGGAAACCTTGTGTCCCCTTTTGCATAGCTCCTGTAATACATATTTGCTGTCCCTTTGACACACTCCAGCATTTGCTGACATTAGCGAAAGGTCATCAACATAATGCACTAGTTTATTCTCAGTGAATATGATTTATTCAAGGTCTCTTTGCAGGATTTGGTAAAAGATATTTGCACTTTCTGAGAACCCTTGTGGAATTTGGGTCCAGCAGTATGTTTACCCTCCCAGGAAAATGCAAAAATCTTCTGACTCAACTCATGCAGGGGTATGGTAAACCTGTATGCACATATGAACAGCAAAATATATGCACAGCACAGGTCCAAGACCATGAACCAGGCTGCAATGCTTGGAATTTCAGCGATTATATTTGCTGGGCTAGGTACCACTGCATGTCCCTTCTTAACAGAGTTGTTTACTGCTCTCAGATCCTGCACAAAATGCCTTTGTGTTTTGCCATTTGGATCTTTCTTTGTTTTTTTAATGGGGATAATGGGGGTGTTGTACTCAGATATAGTATAGACCAAAATGCCTTGTTCTGGGAGACATTGGATTATGGGCCTGATACACTCTGTGGCCTCTTTGCTCAACCTATACTGAGGGATCCTATGTGGAGTGCCCCCTTTCACCTCAATCTTAACAGGTGTGGCAGATTTTAAAATTCCCACATCAGTTGAATGCTTAGCCCAAAATGCTTCTGGGATATCTTTCGGTATTTCAAAGATACTCCCCATATGTTGTTCTTCCTCATCACCCTCCACTTGCCCTAGGAATAGCAAGGGATGGGCTTGAGTGACTGTTTGGGTAAGTGTAGGAATATTTGGCCTGACTTATCACAATGGATAGTGGCACCTAATTTACAGAGAACATCCCTTCCCAAAAGGTTGGATGGGCATCTGGGTATCAACAGAAAGGAATGATCTAAGGTCATTGGGCCTATTTTCACCATCTTAGATCTTAGCTTGGGGACCAACTCCATCTGCCCAGTGGCTCCTTTTACTCTCACAGACCCCATTAGTGCACAATTTTCTGGTGCTGATGTCAACACAGACTAGGTTGCTCCAGTGTCAATAAGAGCAGGATAGATTTGATTCTCTAGCGTCACCATAACCAAAGGTTCCCTGTCTTTAGCTGTCTGATCAATATTTACCAAAGGCAATTCTATCTCAATGTCCCCCAAATCCCATTCATCTTGTTCTAGGACTTCTGTCTGTGCTGGCTCAGGATTCTGTCAGTGTAATGATTGTGAGTCTCCTTCAAATGTGGCTTTTTGGACTGCCTGTGCCTTAATTGGCATCCCTGAACCACTCATGGGCCTATCAGTGTCAAAGTGTATCTCAGTTTTCCCAGACCATGAGTAAGGTAAAGTGTCCTTCACTTCATTGAACATGCTTTGCTTAACTTGTGCAAAGTTAGATTCAGGAGAGGTAATTCTTTGCATTAAAGGAAATTCTTCAGAATTGGGAATGTGTTGTTGGCTTATGTCTACATCCCAAGCCTTCTTCTTGTATCTGACCCCTAGACTCTATGTCAGTAACAGGAAACTTAACTGCAGTTGTACTTTGCATAGGAAACAAAGTTAGTGTTGTAGGTTCTTTCTCTGTTCCTATTGGTGTCATTTTGTTTCTCTCTTGTCTAGTGTCATTTATGGAATTGAATTCCTTTAAATGCATTAACTCAGAATTTACTCCAAAGGCAGCTCTCTCTGGAGTATCACGGGCTCGAAAGTTTGCTACATCTTTATGCACCTGATCCTGAAGTAAGCTTGGTACAAATTCCCTAGCTCCAGGATCCAGCTTTAAAGTTCCTTCAGTATTGTAGCAACTAGACTTTCCACTTTCCCATCCAGCTTCCCTATTTGGTGATAGAGAAGAGGTTGTGCCTGTGTCTGAGAATTTTGCATTTTCCTTCTCAATGGTCTGCAGGAGCTCATCTCCTTTGTTGACACTGTCTGTTTCTAAGAGACCCCCATTAGAACACCTGTCTAAAACCATTGCCCTTGTTCTTTGGCTTTGCTGTGCTACAGATTGATGTAAATGATCCACAGTCTTACCACAAAATGATGTTTCTTTCCCAGTACAGTGAGAATCAATGAATACTACTTTCTTTAAGCTTGTATCAAGAACTTGTGCAGATGTGCCTGGTTCCCTTTCATTATTCCCCACATCACTGTTTCCCTTCCCATAAATTTTCTCCTTTATTTCTATTATATCCTCCTCCATTTGCAACTCCTCCTCAGTCATTTCTTTGTAACTTTCTGTTACATCCACCAACCCATAATTTATAATTTCTTCTGCACCCATTTTGTCCTTCCCACTTTCCTCTGCCACATCATTGCCACTGCCCTTATCTGTCCTTGCAACAACTAAGGCTGCTTCCTCGATTCATAAGTTGGTATGTGGTCTCTCTCCTTGGAACACATATTCCTCCATTTTTTATAAACTAGGGGAATTGCTAAATTTAGCACAGTTATGGTCACAGCATCTGGCCTTTACTTTGTCACTATATCTGGTGTTATCCCTGTTGTTGCTACTATTATTGCTGCTATATCTAGAATTATAGTAGGTACTTCTCCTGTTGTTGTTATTATTGTTATTTTTTCTATTCCCAAAATTTATCTGAGATTTAAACCTACAGTCATGAACAATATGCCCAAGTCTCAAACACAAGAATCAGCACTTCACAGAGTTATCGGTATTGCTGGAGGATTGCCTAGGCCTGCTCTGGCTCCTCTGATTGCTGGACATTAGAGCCATGTTCTTAATTTCCTCAATCTTCTTGGCCTTCTGATTGTCTCTTCAGCTCTGCAATCTCCCTATCCTTTTCTGAGGCCTTTGATTGCTTAGGCTCACTATCCGTAGACTCATGGACATATGCATCAGTCTTTCTTAGTTCTTCAATGGGCATGATCTCTCATTGTGGGCAATGCAACTTGAAATAAGCCTGGATGTGGGGGCAGCTGGGTAGCTCAGTGGATTGAGAGTCAGGCCTAGAGATAGGAGGTCCTAGGTTCAAATCCTGCCTCAGCCACTTCCCAGCTGTGTGACCCTGGGCAAGTCACTTGACCCCCATTGCCCATCCTTACCACTCTTCCACCTATGAGACAATACACCGAAAGTTAAGGGTTTAAAAAAAAATAAGCCTGGATGTGGTTGAGACTGCCCTTTACAAACTGCCTTCTGACATGCTGGATGTTATCACCAGCTGTCATGTCCCTGAAACCTAGGATAGTTTCACCTGCCTCTAAGAGCCTGTCCAGGTAAAGGCTTGGGTGTTCTTCCTTCACCTGCCTTAATTTCTCAAAGGAACCCCATGCATTCGACCATCTTGCATGCACCCTCATCGCTTCTGCTAAATCCTCTCTATACCTTTTTAGAAAAGCTATGTTTGCCTGTGAGGAGAGTTCTAAGACCTGGTGTTGTTCTGGCCTCAAGGCAAGATTGGGGTTGCTTCTTGTCTTGGCTATAAACTTTGCCTTCTCACTGGGGGTGTACAATTCCGATAGGAGCAATTCCACATCCTCAAATGTTGGATTTTAAAGTCTCACAGCCTGTTTATATTCTTTTATATTTTTATGGGGATTTGTATAGAACTGAGGAGACCTCTGTTTCAAGATCTCCAAATCACTCCCTGAGAAAAGTTTGTAGCCCTTAAAGTGTATGATGCCAGAGTCAGGTTGTACCACTGTCCTATCAGTAATGGGAAGGATAGTTACAGGAGCTGCTTCAGCCCCTGCAACCTGTTGTTCTTCAGTGTTCTTATCTGTAGCCTGTTGGGTTATATCACCCCCCTGTTTTTTGGTGTGACTGCACTCTCAGTAATCTCTAGCTGCTTAATTGTCTTTGCATCTAGATCCTTTCCTTCCCTAATTTGCTTGTTTATCTCAGGATCTTCATTTGCTCTACTAATTAGTCCTAAACCAGGTTTGTTATTTCTGTTCTTCCAAAGGTAAATGCCAGAACTTTCCTCAATATCATCAGGGTCCCATAAAAAGTTGGAGCCATGGCTATACTATATATTACTGATAAGAGAGGAAGAGGAGCAAAGGGAAGGGGTTTCAAGGATTTGGATAAGATCTGGGAAGGCCTGAACTGTTAGATAAAAACAGCCCCTCCCCCCCCCAGGGAGTGGCAGACTTTATAACTAGCTTGCCCTCAAGGCCTATAATTATCACTTCTAATATCTAAAATAACTAATTGGTAACAAATGCTATTGCAGGAAAGGTCTACTTCAGCCAAAAAGGCAAACTGCAGAGAAGAACCAAAATGGCTAATGCCACAGGCAACCAGAGTGACCTGCTTACTTCAACCCATAGGAATCAACTGCCCCTAACTGTTTTAAGCTGTCTCCTCACCCAGAGTACTCCAGGGGGGTGTTCCCCTGGAATTTTGGGTGAGGTGTGACCCTGTATCTTGCAGGAATTCCACCCTGCCATTTTCCATGTTGGAATAGATAAGGCAGTCTCTCAGAAATGACTAAATTTAAAATAAAAATTTTTCTTCCCCTAACTTCCCAGAAGCAGATAGTTACTCCCCCCTTTTTTTTACTCAGGCAGAAAAACCTACCCTGCCCACAGCCATTTTGTAATAACCACAAAACATTTTTAATGGCTTTCAAAAAATTGCTAGGAGACATAGTTAAGAATACCCCCTAAATCTTACCACAGGTTAGTTGAAACTTTAAAAGTGTAAAAGAAAAGTGTGTTTGTTTTAGGAATACATTGGAGCATGAAAAATAATTTAGAACTAAGATTTGTCAAATTTCAGTCCAACTTCTTGCAAAAAGTTAACCCCTTTTCTGAGTCAATCTTTTATTTTCTCTTCCTTCATTATTAGTCTTTTTTTTTCCCCACAGATTTCTTTAGTAGCTATGATTTGTAACAATTTTTTATCATTTAGTCAGGTTGAGAAGAAGAGTCTAGTTCATAAATTTATGTTCTATGTTGTCAGAGTATGCAAGAAATACCCAGGATATGTTGTCTGTGTTATTGGTCCATGTTCTATGTTCTATAATGTATCTGTTTGTCTATTTGTTGTCTGTCTGTGATCACAATGGGAGGGTTTGTTGCATTTTGGGAAAAATGAATCTCTCTCTGCCTTTTCCTTTCACTCTAGAAGAATAGAGAAGACAGACAGAGGCCATTTGGGAAATTCAAGAAACAACATTTTTTATGGATCTTTGAATCTTCTAAATTCTAAGATAATTTAATTGGTTACATATAAAGGAAAAATATACAAAATTGTCAAACATCTTTTCTCTTCCCTTCTTGCTGGCCATGAGGGGGAGAGGGTAGAAATGATAAAGACAAGAAAGGGATAATTTGATTCCATGATTACAAGATGGCAACAGAGAACAACAGCAAAAATATACGTTCAGCATTTTTCTCCCCCTTTTTCCTCAGGTAAGCCCCCTTGAAATGGGAGGGAGAACAGATCAGAACTATATATAATTATTTATATATACATATATGTCTCTATATATAACTTTAAAGATTTGCTAAGGATTTGAATAGGTACTGATGGCACAGTGTAAACTCCTTCATTTGTGATAATTGATTACCAATTAAAAAAATAGAATTTCAGCAAAAGTTAAGAATGCAGAAAAACTTATAGTGAAAAATTACCTATAAGGACTTGTAATGTATAATGATTATAGATTTGAATGATTAGACTTACCAAAAATGCTTGTCAAACTGAATTTGAGAATTGCAAAAAAATGAGCATAAAGAATATGAAAATATCAACTTATTAAAGGGTGTGTGTAATATGAATAAGATTTTGCAAAATTATTACTTAAAATTTTGGACATGTGTAGTAAGTTATAAATCTGTGTTATTACTCATTCTTTATGAAGCAATAATTTCACCTTTTTCCCCTATATTATCAATTAATTCTTATTGTTCTGTACTTTTACTTTTTTCTTTTTATAATTAGATTTCTTTCAAGATTTGATGTTATACTAATCAAGAATATCATAAAATGGACAAGAAATGAGTGTAAGAGGGAGGGCAAAAAATCTTTAAAAATATTTTAAATGCCTCTTTCTAATATATAAAAATGCACAGATATTCTAATAATTTGTGATGCAAAAAGAGAGCCATAAACTGAAATACACAGATATTAAATTATTTGTTATACATCTAATCACATAGCAAATTAGTGTCCAAAGACAGATTGAAACTCAGGATTCCCTGCCACCAAGTTTAAGACTCTGTCTATTGTACCAAGAGTCTTTATAGTAGAGAGAAATAAACTGAACACAAAGCATGGTGTAAGTAAAAGAACATATGTGTTGAAGTTAGTAGAGCTGAGTTCAAGTTCCATCTTCCATTTTGCCACAACTAAGAAATAGTTTAACTTCCTTCACTGTCCCCTCATCTGTAAGTGAATCACTGATAATTTTCTATATTTTATCTTTTATAAATTCTCATCTTTTCTTGTCACCTGTAATTTATAATTTTTTTCTTTGAGGGAAGTATTCAAGTAAATTTTAAAATGCTGTTCTGATGTAGAACACTGCAGAATGAAGAAACACTATCTTCCAAAGCATATTCATACTTTTTTTGACACTCATAGTCTCTAAAAGGAAGCTCTAGAGCACCAGTAGGTTAAGTGACTTTCTCAAGCTCAGAAGAGTTTCTTGAAGCACATTTTTCTAGTAATGTGATAAAGTTTCTATCCTCCATATGTGAATATGTCATTTATTAACATCTGTCTTTTGAGGGAAAAGGTTGATAGTCCTACCCATCTCTTCAACTGTCTTCTATTTCCTTTTTTCCATTAAATTATATTTGCCTCATTTCTTTGCAGTACATACAATTAAGTTTTTCCCAGAAAAAAATTTTAGTTAGCTCTGCTGGAGATGATGATAAGAAGAAAATCCAGAAATTTTCTTTTGAAGAAGTGTTTGAGAATTCATGTCTAGAAGATACACATTTTTAAAATCTGGATTTTTTCTTTAGACTATATTAATCTTTTTTTTTAAACCCTTGTACTTCGGTGTATTGTCTCATAGGTGGAAGATTGGTAAGGGTGGGCAATGGGGGTCAAGTGACTTGCCCAGGGTCACACAGCTGGGAAGTGGCTGAGGCCGGGTTTGAACCTAGGACCTCCTGTCTCTAGGCCTGACTCTCACTCCACTGAGCTACCCAGCTGCCCCTATATTAATCTTTTTATGAAAACAAAGAAGTTCAACATATAACCAAAGTAATATATTTTATAAGTATGATCAATGAAGAAATATTAAAATGACTTGAATTTGTACCCTGGTTGTAATATTGATAATCAAGATCTTCTATGTCCTACTTTCACATCTCTTGTTCATCCTCCTGCTCAAATTTACTTACTGATGTTGCCTTTCTATCATGATTTCTATTTTCAGAAATATCTTACTAGTTTTAGAACAGGAAAAAATCTTGGGAGCCACTGAAGAATCTAAGATACATATAAGGCAAGTGACTTGTCCAGGGACCCATACTTGTGACTATCTGGGACATAATTTGAACCCAGGTCTTCCTGACACTAAGTACAGGGCCTCTCACTTCTATGAGGAACTATCTCTTATCTTCCAGAAGACAAATAGCATGAGTTAACAGCTTCACATTCAGGTCATATAATGATTTCTTGATAGAATTAGAGATGCTTAGCTCAGTAAGGAGTTATCTAGGGAGATGATATTATAGCTATCAATTTTATGAAAGGCTGTCATATGGAAGAAGGATTAGTCTTGGTCTGCTTTATCTCAAATGGAAGGAGATGAACAAAAGTAGAGATTGAAAATAATCGCTTTTAGCTTTTTAGAAAAGAAAACATCATCTGCTATGTGATGTCTATTTAGTAGGCAGGTTTCTGTTTAATAGAATTAAAATCAATCAGTGTCTTTATTTCTGATTTCAAGTTTTCTGAAATCTTCATATTAGAAAAGGGATTTTAATAAGAGAAGTACTGAGCAATTGTTATCTATGTCCCTTGAAGATTGAAAGAAAAAATAATTTAGTTGTAATGACTGAGATTACATATTGAAACTTGTAGGAAAAACAACTTCAAGTTTTTAGAAAAAAATACAACACTGACAATGTTTACTTTGAATAAAAAGTGTTTTTTTTTCCCTTAAAAATTTTTAAGGAGAGAAGTGACATTTGTGTCTTTAATTAAAAAAAGACATTATTTATTTATTAATTTAGGGATTTTTGTCCCATTTTTACATGATTCATGATTTTCCCATCCCTCTTCCCTCCCTCCTAACAACCAATTCCACTAGGTTATACATGTATCATTTCAAAACCTATTTCTATATTATTCATATTTGTAGTAGAGTGATCTTTTAACACCAAGATCCTAATCATATCCCCATCAAACCATGTGCTCAATCATATGTTTTCTTTTGCATTTCTACTCCCACAGTTCTTTCTCTAGATGTGGATAATGTTTTTTTTCTCATAAGTTCCCTATGAGAAAATTTGTGCACATTTGTTTGTGCCACAATGTTCTCCTCTTCGGCTCATTTCACTCTGCAACAATTCATGGAGGTCTTTCCAGTTCATCATTCCTTTTATTCCATCACCATCAAATATCACAAATTGTTTAACCATTCCCCAATTGATGGACACCCCCTCATTTTCCAATTTTTTACTACCACAAAGAGCAGGATTATAAAGTTTTGTACACATATTTTTCCCTATTATCTCTTTGTGGTATAAAACCAACAGTGGTAGGGCTGGATCAAAGGGCAGGCATTCTTTTAAAGCCCTTTGCACTTAATTCCAAATTGCCCTCCAGAACAGCTGGATTAATTCACAACTCCAACAGCAGTGTATTAGTGTTCCAATTTTGCCAGATCCCCTCCAAAATTTATCACTTTCCTTTGCTGCCATATTGGCCAATTTGCTAGGTGTGAGGTGGTACCTCAGAGTTGTTTTAATTTGCATTTCTCTAATCAGGAGGGATTTAGGACATTTTTTCATGTGCTTATTGATAGTTTGATTTCTTCGTCTGAAAACTGCTTATTCATATTCTTTAACCATTTGTTGATTGGGGAATGTTTTTTTTTTTTGGTTTGTTTGTTTGTTTTGTTCGCAAATTTGACTTGCTTCCTTATATATCTGGGAAATTAAACCTTTGTCAGAGTTTTGTTATAAAATTTCCCCCAGTTTGTTGCTTTCCTTCTAATTTTGGTCGCATTGGTTTTGTCTGTACAAAAAATTTAATTTAATATAATCAAAATCATTATTTTTTCATTTTGTAATATTCTTTATCTCTTGCTTGATTTTAAATTCCTTACTTTCCCACAGATCTAACTGACCTCTTTAATTTAGTTATTCAGCTGCTTAATAGATGAATTCTAGATCAAGTAATCTCAAAATCTATAACATCAGATTTTGGAACAGATCATGGAACCTCTCAAATTTCACATAAGAGAATCTGGGACAGATTTTTTATGTCTAGCTAGTAAGTCAGAGATTTGTGATCTTATCAAGGAAACAAGTCCTTCCTAGAGTTGTCACCCAAGAAGTAGACACTAAAAGACATGAGTTAAAAATAAATTTGAAAACTGGCAAATTCTAAGATGAAAAAATAAGATAGGATATGTGTAACATGAGCCAATAATTCAAACTGAGTCCAAGATCTAGAACATATATCTCAATAGGTTTCAAGAAGGTGGAAAAAATGAGTTAAAGACATCAGTCATTATAAACACAGAAAAATAGGTAGCCAGTGTTGGGTAAAGATGTTTGTATATCTCTAAATGGATATGCTGGGGTTCAAGGGAAGGAAACTTACTGCTAGCAACTTTTGATGAGATTTTGGTATGATAGGAATAAGCAACTACACAGACCCTTATAGATTCTTAAGATTCAATAGTCCATGTTTTTATATCATTCTAGACATGCTACTTTTCTATACTAAAATCCTCAGTGGATCTCTATACCTCAATGAATGAAGTTCTAGCTCTTCAGATTGACATTTAATATCTTCCATAATCATATACCATCTTTTCTTTCAAACCATATCTCATAGAGAACTTCCCTCTATGTAATTTGTATTATTCTGCAATTCTGACTTTCTATTTGGTTTCTAGTCTTTCTACATTTCATAGGATTTATATTTTTTGATACCTGACTTCTTGGTTTGTTCATGACCACTATGCTTTCTTTGACCTCTGATACTTGTATGTCCCCTTCAGTTTCCTAATGGTCACCTGGATCCAAATTGAGCATAAGTCATTAAGGGTAGTTAGGTGGTATAGTGGATAGAATGTTGGGCCTTTATTTAAGAAGACCTGAGGTTAAATATGGCCTCAAATATTTAAAAACTATGTGACCCTGTCAAGTCACTTGACCATATTTGCCTTATTTACTAAATATCTGGCAAACCAGTCTAGTATATTTACCAAGAAAATGGAGTCATGAAGTATTGAATATGACTGAAAAAAGAGAACATTCATTAAACTTATATAAACTACTTTGTAAGTGCAGTAATCTTTGCTAAGTTCTAGGAAAGAGACAAAGAGAAACAAGAAACAGGGTATATAATCAGTTTATCCACCTTACTTTTGTCTTTGGGTCTTTCATTTCAAGCACAACATTGCTTTTGTTCTCCTCTATCCACCTTCTATCACTACCCATTGTTGCAGCATGTCATGGATATACTTGAAGGTTAACCTGAGTGAATTTATGACATGGCATCATTCTAGTAGTGCCTAATGAAGAATGAAAATACACCTATTTTGCTAGTTTCAAGGAATTTTTATTCACCATTTTAACTAGATTTTTCCTTTGTCTCTTGTATTATTTCTTACTGTCATACATATGATTTATTCACCTGATAAAGGGTAGCTTTGCATATATTAAACACTCACTGAAGTATTAATGATGCTATAGCCAAATCACCCTATGTCCTCTTGTGGTATCCAATTTAAATGAATGATTGGTTTATTTTATCCAGTAGAAGCAAACCATAGGCATTCCAAACAGTTGTCAAATAGTGTTTGATGCAATAGTGATAAAGGTGATGCAGATTTATAGTACTCAAACAACAGGTTTCATATCATTCCTTTTTTGTTAATGTAATGCAAGGTGGCTAACAGAAACTTTTTGCTTCTGTAATTTCAAACGGTCACAAAAAATTAGTTAAACATCTTAGAATCTTCAAAAAATTAGTTAGAACTTAAAACTATAAGTAGAGATGAAGTTCCAATTGTCGGGGCTTTTGCCTTCTGGCTTTCACTGTGGCTGGAGGCTTTTGCTTTGGCTTAACCTGTTGACTTTGGCCTAATTGCTTCGGCCTTGGCCTGTGCTTATTTTGTTTTGGGGAAATTTGGACCTACCTCATTTCTCTGGACCTCTCCCTGATCTCCCATCTCCATCCCTCCCCTTCCCTGAATTTCCTTTGGGTCCTGGGTGTAAGGGAGGGCTTGGTGAGTAGACATTGTGGGTTTAGTTTCTATAGGCTAGTAGAGTATCCTCAAATAAGTTACCCCTGGTTTTAATGATTTGATAGAGACTTTACTTAAAAGGCAGTCAAGGGGCAGCTGGGTAGCTCAGTGGAGTCAGAGTCAGGCCTAGAGACAGGAGGTCCTAGGTTCAAACCCAGCCTCAGCCACTTCCCAGCTGTGTGACCCTGGGCAAGTCACTTGACCCCCATTGCCCACCCTTACCAATCTTCCATCTATGAGACAATACACCAAAGTACAAGGGTTTAAAAAAAAAAAGGCAGTCAAATCTTCCTGACTGGGAGAGCAGGACTCTCTCTATCTAACCTCTCCGCGACCCATCCCCCACCCTCACCCCTCTCCTTAGCAGCAGTTAGAAAACCCTGAACTCCTCCCCCTTCTGACTGGCCCTGGTATGAATAAATCCCCTTGTTACCTATTCAAACCCTCTGGTGAATCATTGTTTTGAAAATTAAGACAAGGGCCAAGAGGAAAGAATCATTTTCTTCTATTTCCTTGAGGGGAGCTGGGGGCATCCATTTTGGCAGGAAGTACCTACCTCAAGACTTCCTCTAACCATCAGTTTGACAGGCAGGGAGGGGCCCTCTCCACTCCTCCCTCAAGAGACTTTAGAAAATAACAAGAGAAACCCTCCAGTCAAGCCTAAATGTTTCTTACTGGCCCTGGTTTCCTCCCTGAATCCTCTGTCTCAAGCCTCTGGGAATAAACCTGTTTAAGCTGCCTCTCCTACATACCCCATTTCCTTATCTCCTATATACCTTCCCAAACCTTCATTCCTCCTCCAATCACCTTATAACCACCTATACCCTCATTATCCTTCCTCACACCCAAATTGCCTTCTAGACCCACTAAGATTACTTTATTTACTTCTTGATAACATTAGCAATACTACATCTCTATAGGAAGGTTTTAATCATAATAAGCATCATTTTACCAATGGAAGAAAATACATACATACAGAAAAAGAGCTTTGCCCTTTCTCTTTACTGCATTTTTTTCTGCTACAATCAAATCATTTGGGTGAAATATTATTTGAACTATGCTTTTCAGAAGTAAAAATCTATGGTATAAGATTTACCACAAATAATCATTGACTGCCTAATCTCTGTTTTAAGGCAAGTAGATCTCTACCTTGTAATTCACTGGGGTTTAGAAGCATGATTCAATCTGGAGCTAGTCAGCTTAGTGAAAGAGATATCAGACTCAGAATATAGAATGTGATGAAGCATGTTTTCCAAAAAGGCTGAACAACTTCATACTTTGTGATAAGTCAGTCTCACTTGCCATTCCTCCTCCCTTCTCTCAATTATGGACACAGATATATATTTTCAAAGCAATTTTTGAAATTATGAGGAAAATATATTAATCCTTATAGCAAATTAACAATATTAGCATAGGATTTTCTTTTGTTCACACTTTAGGAAGTTTAAAGAACATTAGGGTATCTTATGTAAAACTATTTCTCAGCTTTCTGGTATTGGCTTGCCTATTTTGAAGGACTAAAGTGGAGATTTTTATCATAATTCCAAGGCTATATGTTGCCTATTATTAAGGATCCTCTATGTAATTAATTCAGTGCTCCCTCCATTTGTCTCTGATTTATCTTGTGCAAATGAAGTTAATACGGATATGCTTTGTCAGAATAAAACTGTAACACAATAATTAAATATAATTTGTATTGTTAATATTTGGATGAAGGGGAAAAATCAATTCATCCTGAAAGTTTATTGTATTAAAACTACATTTTAAAGGAAGTCATTAAATATTCAATCCTTTTGTCAGAGCTTGATTGACATAAGTTCCTGTCTCATTATTCCTTTAAAGGCATCTACACTATTCTAAACTCTGTAGTTTCAAAGGCCAATGGTGTTAACTATTTATTAGACTGAGACTGTCTCCACACATCTTTGAGGTGAAAGGTTGTATAAGTAATTTCTAGTATAACAAGCCTCTGAGAGAAAAGATGTTATAATTATTGTGCCATTCAGAAGAAATGGATTAGTAAAGCTGATCAATTAGTCAGCATATTTATTAATTAAACTACTCTGAAAACTCACAAATAATGTTTCTGTTAAATGTATTGCCTAGGTTTGCCAATTTCACTCAAATACATTTCCTTCTGTGCTCTCACACCATTACTAGTCTAATATAACTCCTTATTTCTTCACAACAAGACTCTTGTAATTTTATTGGTTGTTCTGCTGCCTTTAGTCTCTTCCCACTCTAATTAATTCATCTTTTGACCACTAAGGTAATTTTCTAAGAGTGCAGGTCCAAATTTCTCACTAATACCTAACAAACTCTGTGACTCCACATTACTTCTAGAATCAAATATCAAACTCTCTGATTGGCATTCAAAGTCTTTTGCATAATAGTTCCTTCTTGTCTTTCTACTTCCTTCCAAATAGAGTGAGAATAAATGGAAATGGAATCAGATTTTACATTATTAAGCTTAAAGATCACTGAAGATGGCAATCACAGCCATGGAATTAAAGTACATTTCCTCCTTGGAAGAAAAGCAATGGGAATTTTGGATAGCATAATAAAAAACAAAGATACCACCTTGTTACAAAAGGTGTATACTGTCACAAAGGTATGGTTCTTTCAGTATCAATGTGTGGCTATGAGAGTTGGATTTGAGGAAAACTGAGCACCATGGAATCAATGCTTTCTAATTATGTTGCTGAAGAAGACTTTTTATAATCTATTGGACAGCAAGGAGACTAACTCAATCAATACTTAAAATAACTCTGACTATTTGCTGGAAGGTCAAATATTGAAGCTATAGCTTAAATACTTTGGCAACAAAATGAGAAGACAAGTCTCATTGCAACGTCCCTCATGTTGAGAAAGTTTGAAGATACATGTTAAAAGGAGACACAAAGAATAGGATGGATAGATAGTATCAGGGAGGCAATGAATATGAGCTTGGACAGACTTTAATATATGGTGAAAGATAGAAAGGCTTAGTATATTAATATCCATTCAGTCAAAAAGAGTTGGACATGACTGAATGTCTGAAAAACAACAACTAAGTTGAAACAGAATATTCTAAGGGTTTATATCTGTGCTGCTTTAGTATCTCACTTTCCTTGTTCATCTTGATTTTGAGAATGGTTCTGACTTTTCATCAGATATAAAATCTGATTCGAATTAGAGGTAACTGCATGGTTATACATTTTACCTTAACTTAAAGCTCCATTATATTATCTGGTTCTAATCTCTTTTATAACCTTGCTCACCCCTGTCTTGTGTCCTTATTCTATCTTATTCCTCTGCCCACCTGCATGAAACCATAACTAGAAATGTCTGCCTCCTAGATCTCTAAACTCAGGGCTAACTCTCATTCTTGATGAAATATTTACATTTCTCAAAAAATGTGTTCACTTTGAGTCAGAAGAATGTCTTTTGGGGGCAGCTGGGTGGGTCAGTGGATTGAAAGCCAGGCCTAGAGATGGGTGGTCCTAGGTTCAAATTTGACATCAGACACTTCCTAGCTGTGTGACCCTGGGCAAGTCACTTGACCCCCATTGCCTAACCCTTACCACTCTTCTTCTGTCTTGGAGCCAATTGCTCCAAGACAGAATGAGGACACAAGACAGGGGTGAGCAAGGTTATAAAAGAGATTAGAACCAGATAATATAATGGAGCTTTAAGTTAAGATAAAATGTATATAACCATGCAATACTAAGTATTGGCTCCAAGACAGAAGGTAGGGGTTTAAAAAAAAGAAGAATGTCTCTTCTAGTGACATTCCAGAACAATATTTATTGATACCCTATAAAGCAGCTGTATAAAGGATATCATTAAAGAAATATGTGATAGGATAAAAACATCACTGACTATGCCTTGAGAGCAAGGAATAACCAAAGAACAGCAGATACTCCTTTGAAATTCAGACAATGTCTAAAAAGCCCAACCAAGTTCTCCATTATATGGAACAAACACATTCAGGCAGGATTTTTTAAATGGTTGATTATTTTATTGAGACATATACATTTACTTGTCTTCTGGCTTGTTGAAGTAGTAGTTTAGACAACACTTGTCAAAATAATGTCTGTCAAAATGTCAAGCCACAAAAGCTCCAGTACTCTATTCATCAGAAGGTCACTCTCTTTGAAAGTGGGTAATCTTGCCATTCTCATGAACCTGTAAGTACTTCAGAGTAGCAAGCTTAGCATTCTCTTATGCTTCTTCTTTTTAGGAGTATATAAGACATCTTTCTCTTCTTGGCACCACCCCAAAGCCTCAGAACAAGTTGAAGTGTAGATTCCTCCTGAATGTTGTAGTCAGATAAATTATACTGATCTTTCAGTTGAGCAACCGTCTGCAAAAATAATTTTTTGTTGATCAGGAAAAAAAATACTTTCCTTATCTTGTATCTTGACCTTGACGTTTTCAAAATGTCAGATGGTTTGACCTCAAGGATGATAGTATTCCACTGATGGTGGATCCAAAAGAATTGTGGGAAAATAGGTAGAAGAATTCAATGGGATAGTCAAGCATTGAAATCTTAGGTTCTGAACCATTGCAAAAAATACTAACATGGATAAGTTATATTGGAGTAATATAAGAGGAGGGTAAAGAGTGACTCAAAAAGTGTGTTATAGAAAAAAGTTTTGGATCTACTTCTAAAAATAATTGAGGCAGCTAGGTGCCATGACGAAGTCAGGAAATCCAAAATTTGTAATCTGTTTCAGACATTACTAGTTAACTGTATGACCCAAGGCAGATTACTTAACCTCTCTGTGCCTCCATTTCTTTGTGTAGAAAATTAGAATGACTAATAGCAGCTACTTCACAAGTTTATTATGAGGCTCAGCTTATATATGTCAAATGTGTCAAAAAATTGAAGTCCCATCTTAATTGTAGCTATTTTTAAAATTTTTATACATCATCTCCCTTCTTTCTTTTTCTCTTCCCATTCTGCTATCACAAGAGCCATCAACTATTTAAAAACCAAAAAAACATTGAGTTCTCTAAGCAGCTGAAAATGTTCTTGAAGAGAAATGCAATCCAACCATTTCAGGGGGCGGGGGGAACACAGAACCATTAACATTGAGGAAACAAAAGAGAAACCATCCTGAATTAATATATTATGGAAGAAATAGTAATTATTTGATCCATAGGTTCCCAGCGCCTCACAGCTCTAATGTCTTTTGGAACTGCTACATGCTGTGAACAGTACATACAGAAGAGAATACCAAATGAGGCTGTGTCAAGGGCTTAGGGGTTTGAGGAGAAAAAAAAAGAGTTTCTGTAGCATTTAAAAATTATTCAGTCAAGTATTTTGTTTCCAAGGTCCAGAAATAAGCTTGAGTCTGTGGTTTTTTTCTGAATATATCATGTATATTAGGGGGAAAATATGGAGAGACCCAAATATATCAGTCACAATTCAATGAATTTCTTTAAATGGGGACTGAAAGAAATGGCTGGATAATTCTTGAGTAACTGTTGTCATGGGAGGTAAACAAGATTTCAGTCCCCTAAGCACCTGTAATATGTCTTTAAAGACATATTAGCTCCTTTCACAGAGCAGGGGAATCCCTTTGAGTCATTTCCTCTTCATCTATCCTTTAAAATTTTTCTTTAAAATTTTATATTTGCTCAGCTGCAAATCAATCACATAGGTTTTTCTAATATTTGAGAGAAACAGATGACACAATGAGCACATCACAGTCAATGTCCTTGGGCATATTTCATGGATTTTTTCAGATCATGTTCTGGTCTTTGTGACAGAAAATCATTCTGATTTTAACGTATTAGAGCTCAGGAAACCATAATGATAAGTGCCCAGCTAGTTCATTAAATCCACCAGATAGAGAAGAGCTAATACTTTCCTGTATACTCTCAGGAATAAAGAGCTAGGTTAAGTCAAAACCCTCTAACTGTCTTTAACAGGAAAGAAAAATAATGTACTTGATGAGCTTTGTGGGAAATATTGCTTAATTTGTTTTCTTATGAAAAAGACAACTTAAAGGTTAATTTGCACAAGAATGATAGATTGGTTGCTTGATTTTAGATGTTTTCAGAGGGCTGTCATTAATATAATTCCTTATCTTCAGCATCCTAGGTAATAAAAGCCTGGCTTATAATTATCATTAAATTAGAAGTACAAACCTAATCTCCCTTTGCCTATACAGTTTCAGACTGACCATTCTTTCAAGCCATCTCTGTCCACTCAAGTTCATATTGATAGCTTCCTTATTTTTTATTTTTTCCAATAAAATGTAATAACAATTTATAAAATTATTTTTAAAATTTTTAATTCAATCCAAATTCTTACTCTTTCTCCCTCACCTGTTCTATGATTGATAATGCAACAAATGTGATATAGATAAAATATGTACAGTCATGCAAATTATCTATATAACAGTTATATGAAAAAAAACAGACCATTTAAAAAGTAATGTGCTTCAATCTTCTTTCAGATTTCATAGTTCTTTCTCATGAAGTATATTAAATTTTATATCATAACTCCAAGAATGATCAGGGAATTTTGCATTATATATAGTTATCTTTCAAAGTTGATCATTATACAGTGTTGTTAAGATGTACAATGTTCTCCTGGTTCTGCTCACTTCACTTTGTATCAGTCCATGTAAAATTTTCCAGGTTTCTCTGAAAACATCCTGCTAAAAATTTCTTAACACATAAAAGTGTAAATAAGGAAGAAGATTTTGCAATAAGATCAGGATACCTATTATCATCACTACGATTCAATATTGTACTAGAAATTCTAACTACACCAAGAAGAGAAGAAAAATGAATAGAATAGAAAATGTAGAAACAAAACTGTCATTCTTTGAAGATGATATAATATTCTTGAGGAATCTGAATCAACTAATAAAACTAGTTTAATTAGCATATATTATTTATATGTTATAATATAACATAATAATTAACAAATTCATTTTTTCTTGTGCTCATTTTTTTCTTTTCCTTGGTTATTTAATATTTTATTCCATTTTAATTAAGTACTCTTTGCATTGAATCAATGTCTTATTTGAAAATGTTAAGCATAAACTACATTGGCAAGGAGCTCTTAGGTGTAGAAAAGAAAAGGTATATCTTCATCCTCAGAAGGAACAAAGTGCCTTAGTCATGCAGGGACTTAAGGGGCCAAGCTATATCAGGCATTTTAATTTTCTGAACTTTGCTACCATGCTACAGAAAGCTTTTCTTTTCTTGTTTGCACCTGGATTATTCTTTGATTTAATCAACTTAATGCAGAGTTGAGGTAAGCTGCCTAATATATAAATGAGGAAACTGAGTCCAGGAAAAGGAAGACTTTCTTTTTACCCCCAAAGGACACATAGTGGCACTCAACCCTAGAATTTAGGTCTTTTGATTCTCATTCAGTACTCTGCATCGTATGCTATTAGGTTAAGTCACCTAGCAGAAATATTTCTTGGGCCAGGAAAAGATGGATAGTTTATTGTTGATATTGATGATGATGTTGATGATGTTTGTTGTGTTGATGATGATGGTGACAATTACGTTGTTGTTGGTAATGATGTTGATGATGATGTTGTTGATGATGTTGGTGAAGTAGTTGATGATGTTGTTGATGTAGATAGTGTTGATGTTGATTATGATGTTGATGATGTTGTTGATGACAATGATGTTGATGTTGTTGATGATGATGATGTTGATGTTTATGATGATTATGATGATGTTGATGCTGATGATTATGATGCTATTGTGTTGATAATGATGATGAGGATGATATTGCTGCTGCTGATGATGTTGATGTTGATGATGACTTCAGTGATGTCTTTGATGACATTGATGCTGCTGATGTTGATAATGATGATGCTGATGCTGATGATTGAATTTGGATTTCAAGGTTTTCCTTCCATTTCAACCTTTCTAACCCTTCCCACTATAAAGATTAAAATTTTCTTGGAGACTGTCTCCAACCTCTTTCACCCTTCTATTGTATTGGTCTTCTCTCTCCCTCCCCCCTGCACATTTTTATGCAATATATATTTACCCCATTTTATCTCTTTCCCATTTCTCTTAGTGTTATCCTATTTTTTTACTCCTAGTTTTTTTGACATATTGTCTTATATAGTTTGTCACTGTACTGTCTAAATACACTTCTTCTAGTTACCCTGATGAAAATAACATTTTAGAGTTACCAATATCATCTTGTCTAATAGGAATACAAATGATTTGAACTTACTGGGCCCCTTAATTTTTTTCCCCCTTTCTTAATTACCTTTTAGTGGTTCTCTTGAGTTCTGTGTTTAGGCATCAAATTTTCTGTTTAAGTCAGGCCTTTTCTTTAGGGATGCTTGGAAGTATTCTATTTTATTCAATGACCATACTTTTCCCTGCAAGAGTACAGTCAATTTTGTTATGTAGTTGATTCTGGGTTGTACACCCATTTCCCTTGCTTTCTGGAATATCTTATTCCATGCCTTCTGGTCCTTCAGTGTGGCTACAGCCAGGTCCTGTGTCATCCAAACTGTGGTTTCATATGAATGTTTTCTTCTTAGCTGTTTGTAGTATCTTTTCCTTGGTCTGGTAGTTCTTGAATTTGGCTATAACATTCCTGGAAATTGTCATTAGGGGATGAAATGTAGGAGGTGATCTGTGGATTCTTTCAATCTCCACTTTTCCCTCTTGTTCAAGAATATCAGGGCAGTTTTCTTGGATAATTTCCTCTAGAATGATGTCCAGGCTTTTTCTTTTGTCATGATTTTCCAGTAGTTCAATAATTCTTAAATTGTCTCTTCTGCATCTATTTTCTAGGTCTGTAGTTTTATTAATGAAGTATTTCATATTTTCCTGATTTTTTTATTCTTTTGATTTTGTTTTATATACTCTTGCCACCTTGTAAAGTTATTTGCTTCTAGTTGTTGGATTCTAATTTTTAAAGACTAAATTTCATCCCTGGCTTTTTGATCATCCTTCTACTTCTGGTCTATTTTCTTTGTAGATCATCTTTCACTTTCTTTGCCTTGTTTTCAAGCTGGTCAATTTTGGCTTCCAAGACACTATTTTCTTCTTTTAGTTCATTTGCCTCTATTTCCAGATAACTTATTTTGCTGTTTAAGTTCTTTTCCCAATTGTCGTCAGCCTCTCTTAATTGTTTTTTGAATTGTGTTTTGAATTCTTCCAAAGCCTGAATCCAGTTTCTGCATTTTTGCTTGGTGTTACTTGGTCCCCTCCTCTTTCATTTGCTCTTTGTTCATTATATGGATAAAAGCTGTTGATTTTAATTTCTTTTTTCTTTTTCTGTTGTCTACTCATATTTTTTTCCTTCTTTCTCCCCTGTCATTGGATGTAATCTTGCTCCTCTTATTATTTGCTGAATCTGTGGGTCTGTGCTCTTCTGTCCTGAAGGGGCTTCTTCTCTGCTCTGCTGATTGACTAGATTAGGCTGATGGAGTATTAATGAGCCCTGAGGTCAGATCTTCCCCAGCTGGCAGAAAAAGCTGAAGGTGTAGGTGAAGGTGCAGAGTCTGAAGGGAGCTGTGCTCCCCGCCCTGTTATCAAGGAATTCTTTCCCTATTGTAGCCTTCACCTTGGTATCCCAGTCAGCAGGATTCTTCTGGCAGCTTTCAGTGATGTCAGAGGGGGAAGGGAGTTGGAGATTCTAATTAACAACTTTATAAAAGTTCCATATAACTTTATATATAACATATAACCATAACAACATATAAAAGTTCCACAACCCACAAAATCACATAACATCCCTACACATTACCAATAAAACCTAACTTTAAAAGACAGAAACAGAAATTCCATTTAAAATATCTGGAGGCAGTATAAAATATTTGGATAGCAACCTGAAGACAAATCCAGAAACTATATAAACACATGTACAAAAATATTTTTACACAAATAAAATTAAATCTGAACAATTTGAAAACTATTGATTGCTAAAAGGTAAGTAGTTTAATCTCTATTGAATCACTTAAGTTTTCTCTTTTTTACCTTTTTTAGTTTCCCTATAGTATTATATTGGAAAATAAAATTTTTCTCTTGAGCTCTACTTTTTTCATTGAGAATGCTTGTGACTCCTTCATTTTATTAAATCTCATTTTCCTCTGAAGGATTATAGTCAGTTTTCTTGGGTTGATGATTCTTGGTTGTAATACCATCTCCTTTGCCCCAGAATATCATATTCTAAGTTCTCTCCTCCTTTAATTAGACACTACTAGATCTTATGCAATCCTATCTGTGGCTCCACAATATTTGAATTATTTCTGGATCTTGTATTCCTCCTAGATCTGAGAACTCTGGAATTTGGTTATAATATTGCTTGGGGTTTTCATTTTGGGGAACTCTTTTAGGAGGTGATAAATTGATTCTTTGATTCATATTTTTTTCTCTATGGTTCTGGAATATCAATGCAATTTTCCTTAAAAATGTCTGGACATGTTTTTGGCTCTTTTTACAATCATGGCTTTCAAGTAATCTGGTAATTCTTTAATTATCTGTGCTTGATCTATTTTCCATGTCTGTGTTTTTCTTATATTTCAATTTTTCTTCTTTTTTCATTATTTTAATTTTCTTTTTTAATCTCTCATGGGCAGTTTCCACTCATACTATTTTTGAATGTCTTTTTCCTTTAACCAATTTTACTTTTTAAGGAATTGTTTTCTTTAGTAACTTAATGTACATCATCTGCCACTTCATTTGCTTTCTTTACCAACTGTTGACTCTTTTTTCATTATTTCCTTACACTACTCTCATTTCTTTCCTCAATTTTTCTTCTTCCTCTCTCATTTGTTTCTTTTTTAATCTTTCTTGAGATCTTTCATGAGTTTTTTTGGTTCTGACTCCAATTTTTCTCTTCCTTTTTTCTTGGTGACTAACATATAGCTTTTTGTTATCCTGTTATCCTCTTTGGAGTTTATTTTGTGATCTTCCTTGTCACCATAGTAACTTTGCAGGTTTTAAAATATATATATATAACTCTGAAGTGTGGAGTTACACTTATCATAGCATACTATTAGCAAATGGAATGAAAGGCAACCAACCATAGCACTGTGTTCTATATCCTGAGTTCTGATTAGCTCAGTGACTGTAGGTTAATACAGGTATGGAAAAGGTTTATAGGAGAGTGGGAAGGTTTTATAAAGTCTTAAAATATATATATAATAAAATAAATATAACACTGCTACTTTGCAAATTTTTAGCTATTGCGAGGGTCTCTGGAACATTACTCCAGTGATAGGTGAGGGATCACTGTTTTTTGAAGTTGTTTGAATGGGAATCTTAGAGAACTCAGGCAAATTCTTGACTTACTCTGCCATCCTAACCGCCTCCATGACTTCTTCCTTCTCTGAAGTCCATAGGATCTTGTTATCTGGAACAGTACTTTTATTTTATATTTAAAATATAGGACAGTATATGATTACCTGTTTCCTTGGAATATGTTTATTCTTCCATTTGGATTTTAAGCTTCTAACGAGCAAGTAATTAATTAGTTTAGTAACAAAACTCAACACAGCAATGAACACATAGTTGACATTTCACACACACTTGCAAAATTGTGTACAGTTTACTTGGCACAATCACTTTGTCAGAGGAATAAATAAATTTCAGGTACTTTATTAGTGGTGACATACTCATATAGAATCAGATCCCTATAGGTTACAAGTTGACTTGGAAAACCACAAATGAACATTATTTCATTTGGCATCTTTTATTTATTTTTGTTAAACATTCACAACTATATTTTAATATTGGTCAGGACACTGGAGCTCTGAGTTTGATGTCTCTGTTTAAGATGACTGTTAAATGCTGTGTAATAGAAAAATGATGGTTTTTAATAATGGTTTAGCTTAGTCATCTATTCATTATTTGAACCTTAATACATCTTTAAACACTTTAAGCCTCAAATTCCTCATCTTACAGTTTTTTTTTTGCTTATCTTATATGGTTGTTGTAAGGTTGAAATATTTCCAAATTTATAAAATTCTTGGAAAAACTTAGAGGAATATTGGAATATCAGCTGTTACATTTATTATCAATAATTGATGATTCTATATGGAATGTTTTTATACAAATATTAGCTCTTGACTCAACAGAATTGTGAGGTAGATAGTATACAACATGTAATTGTATTATATATATATGTATATATATATATATATATATATATGTTATCTATCTATTCCATTTTACAGATGAACAAATGGAGGTTAGAGCCATTACGTGGCTTTTCTAATATCATGCAATTAGTCAAAGAGCTACTCAGGCTTACTAGAGAGACTTAGGTTAAAATCAGAGTTGAGATCTACTAAATATGTGACCCTTAAGCAAGCCACTTAACTTCTTTGTAGCACTTTCTTCATCTATAAAATAGTTAATGACAGTTACACTATTAACTTATAAGAATGTTGAGAGGAAAGTTCTAGTAAACTGGCTCTTTCCATGTTACCTATAAATATCTCCATGTCTTTCTCATCCTTAAAAAAATCAAACAACAAAAAATAACTTTACTTAATCCAAACTGCTCTCCCATGATATTATTATCCTATATTTTTCCNGTATACAACATGTAATTGTATTATATATATATGTATATATATATATATATATGTTATCTATCTATTCCATTTTACAGATGAACAAATGGAGGTTAGAGCCATTACGTGGCTTTTCTAATATCATGCAATTAGTCAAAGAGCTACTCAGGCTTACTAGAGAGACTTAGGTTAAAATCAGAGTTGAGATCTACTAAATATGTGACCCTTAAGCAAGCCACTTAACTTCTTTGTAGCACTTTCTTCATCTATAAAATAGTTAATGACAGTTACACTATTAACTTATAAGAATGTTGAGAGGAAAGTTCTAGTAAACTGGCTCTTTCCATGTTACCTATAAATATCTCCATGTCTTTCTCATCCTTAAAAAAATCAAACAACAAAAAATAACTTTACTTAATCCAAACTGCTCTCCCATGATATTATTATCCTATATTTTTCCTAACTTTCATGACTGAACTACTTGAGCAAACTGTTTGCAATTATTACCTCCACTTCCTCTCTTCTTTACTATATAAACCCTGTATAATCTAGCTTTTAATATAATTATTAAAACTACCCTCTCCAAATTACAAGTCATCTCCTAATTGCCAATGTTAATAACCTTTTCTCACTCATGATCCTCTTTTCTGTCTGTAGCTTTTGGTAATGTTTGTTACCTTTCTTTCTGAAATCTCTAAGTTTTTATGACAATATTTTCTCATAGTCTTCTTCCTGTCAGTCTAGAACTTGACATTCTCATTTGCTCCAATTGGTTCAATGGCAATTTCTATGCAGATGATTCCCAGATCTATAAATCTAGGAACTGTCTTTCTGCTGAGTTACTGTCACTCATCTTCAGCTGCCTCTTGTACATTTTAAAGTGAATTCCCATAGGCATCTCAAAGTCAGCACGTCTAAAACAGAACTTATTGAATTTCTACCACAACTCTCCTTTCTTTGAACTTACCTATTACTATCAAGGATACCTGAAAATTTCTAGTTACTGAAAACTTTAGTCCTCATTATCATGAATAAATTCCTTACTCACAACATGCATATGATTACCATATCTTTTCATTGCTACCTTTATAACATCTCTCATTTATATTCTCTTCTCTCCAGTCATACAGCCACTGCTTTTGGTCAATTTCTAATCACCTTTTTGCTGGATTATTGACCTAGTCTTCTCACTAGACTCTCTGATTCAAGGCTTTCTCCACTGTTGTCATTCCTCCATTCAGCTGCCAAGGCGATTTCTTAAGCATATCTGACTGTGTCTAGACTGCATCCCAGCCATATTCTCCAGTTTCACACTCAATGAACTCTACGGGCTCTAGGAACAAAATATTAAATTCCTTTGTTTGATTCAAAGTTCTTCATAACCTGGCCTTTTCCCACCTTTCTCAATTTTTTACCCTTTACTCCTTTCCCTTCATTCTACCACCCAGATAAACTAGGCTATTTGTTTCTCTTTTAATATGATCCTCCATTTTTGTTATGCCTGAATTTGCCCTGACTAACCACCAAACCTGAAATGTCCTGCCTTGCTACCTCCAGCATTTCTCCTGTATTCTTTCAATACATTTCAGATCCCATATTCTATAGGAGACCTTTCCAAGGACGCTCAATAGTCAATGCCTTCCCTTTTCAGATTACTTGTACCTACCCTCTATCTATCA
Source organism: Gracilinanus agilis (assembly GCF_016433145.1). Classification (NCBI taxonomy): domain Eukaryota; kingdom Metazoa; phylum Chordata; class Mammalia; order Didelphimorphia; family Didelphidae; genus Gracilinanus; species Gracilinanus agilis. Next base: position 126,535,615 of record NC_058134.1, read on the forward strand.
TGTATGTGCAAAGTTAGTTTCTTGTTCTTTACCACATTAATCTGTGTATTCATTGAAGCTAGGTATAGTCTTTGCCTTTTGTTGAATCTGTCAAACACCATGATTTGTATCTAGTGAGTGTTAAACAAATGATTATTGACAGTCTGATTCACAGATATAAATTATAAACCATCTTAAGTGGGATCCATTATTAAGTAACAGAGTATAGATTTGAAACCAGATCTTCTGAAACTTGGTCTGCTGCACTATAGCTTATTAGTTCAGCATACCTATCAGGCACTAAGTTACTACAAAGAATAACAGTTCAATATCAATTTTCACAGTTATGATTATTTTTGAAGAACTGATTTTGTTCACAGTGTTCAAATTAGTTATGACCTATAAAATTGGAGAACTTTAAAAAGTATTCCTAATCTAGCCATTAGTAGTATAAGGTGATATAAATAAGGTTTTGAATTGTTTTATTTTTGTCTTAAAATATCCATCATCTAGTAAAATGAATGGCACCTACTCCTTGGTATCGAATGCATAATGAATTGAAAAAAAGAATCAAAAAATTTGAGTTGGAAATCACAATAGTCACCAAGTTCAACTCATATATAAAAGTAACCTCCTCTATAGCATACCTGATGAATTATCATCCTGATTCTCCTCAAATAGCTCCAAAGTGAGAAAGCCAACCACCACCTCTTGAATCTACCCATTTCACTTTTGGACAGCTTTAATTATATGAAAGTTTTTATTTATTTTTTTTTGGTGATGTTTTTTGTTTTATTTTTTCCTCTTGCTTGACACTAAGTCTAAAGAAATCTCACTGAAACTCTGCCCTCTAGATCCAGCAAAGCAAATTGATTTTTCTCCTCTGCATAACAGCTCTTCTAATACCTGAAGTCACCTCTTCTGTTAACAGTGAATCTTCTCTCTTTAGACTAAAATTTCTCATTTCATATGATTGATATTGAATTGAGCAACTATTCCTTCTAAGAGAAGTTGGGAAATTTTCAAGTACAATTAAATTTTAAATTAATCTTTCAATAGAATAATAATATGTTTATATAATTCTTTAAACTTTCATAATTATTTTCATATACTATCTCATTTGATTCTCCAACATGAGTGAGATGTACTAAGTAATATTTCTTCCCAGATGAAGAAAACTACATGAAGAGAATTTAAGTGACTTAACTTTATGGGAATGCTTTTTACCTTTCTTAATATGCCTAACACATAGACACTTCATCCTCTACTCCTATCTCTTATGCACTCCCCCATTTCTAATTAGTTGCCAAATCTAGTATATTCTATGATGAAATATTATATGTCAGTGCTCTCTTCTCTCCTTTATTGGTGTAAATCACCCTTTTGCATATTCCTGGGCTATTGCAATAGCCTTTTAATTGATTTCCCTGCCTGAAGTCATTTTAGAGGATGCACTGAAAAGATGTTCTCAAAAGAAATATACATCTCTGGATTTTAGGTCTGTTGTGTTATGCCAAGTTCAAAAGAATTCACATACAGACTTGGTCATTGATAATGACAGATGGTAGGAAAATCAGGAAGAATTGCATTTATAACCTGCCTCTGACACATACTTGTTCTGTGACCCTTGGGAAGGGTATCTGTATCTGTAAGTTAGCTTTCTAGGATGTAAATTGCAAAGCAGTGGTCAGTCTGAAGTACTGACAGTTTCCTCAGTAGAAATTTTCTACACCAATTGAATCATATAAATCATCGTCGTCATCATCATCATCATCATCATCATCATCATGCCACAAAAAAGATAAAACCAATCCCTCCAGAACTTAAATATGTAAACTCTCTTCTCCAGTACCTATCCCAATCTCTTCCTATTCAGTTCTACTTGTGCCCATTTATTCTCATAAATCCTCCACAAAAGCTCCACATACTATGTTTAGGAACCTTATTTTGATCACTGGACATGAGATAGTCACATTGTTTATATCTTGGGTATCTTTCTTGCTGCATGACCAGGCCACCTTATTTTTCTATCATGTATTTGGAGGGTGTCAAAAATCTTCTAGGCCCTTGATAAGATTACTATGATTTTGGAGAAATCATTTAATTATTTTGAGCTTCAGTTTCCTCATAAGGGGTTAGATTGGGTGGTCCCTAAGATCCCATCCAGTTCTACATCTGTCATCCTATGTATTGTAAGCATGGCATAATAGAGTGAGCACTGAACTTCGGAACCCAGGAATAATCTAGATTCAAATTCCGCCTCTGATATTAACTAGCTTTGAGTCCTTGGGGATGTTAACTTTCTGGGTCCCAGTTTCCTTAGTTCTAGAATCAAGGGACTCCAAAATACAATTTTGATCTAAATATATTCTATGATATTTGTTGACACATTTTTTATTATTGATATAATAAGATTATTTGTTACTGTTCTCAATTTCCAATCTTCCTTTGAGTTAAATAAAGTAGTAACTATAAATGCAATAATGCCAGAAACTATGGCTCAGAAACCACTAAAATAAGAAACTAAGAAAAACTAAAGTGTTAGTAAAGCATAAAAGATTTGATCATCTTCCCCTACCCCATCCCACCCAGCTTTCTTCAAAAAGACCATTTAAAGAAAAGGTAATACAAAACTAATCTGGCTATATAACTAGAGGTCCATCGAACCACAGATTCAATGAAGTTACAAGCCCTCTCATGTCAAAATAAGTGCTTTTCACTTTTTATAAGCTTCCTGTTATTATTTCATTTAAATCAAATTTGAAATGACTTGTTCCTTTGGCTGTTTTTGCAGAAGTTAAGGAGCAATTTGCATTTGGTTCCTCTGATAAAAGCTCAGTGTTTTTTCTTTTACTTGCTAAGGGAAATTTTCTGTTTCTACATAAATTATAGCAGATACATCCACCAGCTATGTACTTAATAATTTCTTGATGTTTACAAAAAAAAATTCTGAAAAGAAGTATGGAATTCCAAGATGATTCTATCACACACACATACACACACACACACATGAACACGTGCACGTGCACAAATTGTCTAAATAGTTTATGTCTCCCTCCATGGCAGGCACAGTGAGGTATCAGAAGAGTTCAGATGTGATTTCATTGAAGATGATATTATACATATCAATTATTGTTTCTTACCACTTTAAAAATTGCAAAATAGGGGATATGGCAAAATTGGGACACTAATACATTGCTGGTGGAGTTGTGAATTGGTCCAACCATTCTGGAGGGCAATTTGGAACTATGCCCAAAGTGTTCTAAAAGATGGCCTGCCCTTTGACCTAGCCATACCACTGCTGGGTTTGTACTCCAGAGAGATAATAAGGAAAAAAAAAAACTTGTACAAAAATATTTATAGCCTCACTCTTTGTGGTAGCAAAAATCGGAAAATGAGGTGGTGTCCATTGATTGGGGAATGGAATAAATTGTGTTATCTGTTGGTGATGGAATACTATTGTGCTCAAAGAAATAATAAACTGGAGGAATTCCATGTGAACTGAATGACCTCTGGGAATTGATGCAGAGTGAAAGGAGCAGAACCAGGAGAACACTGTACACAGAGACTGATACATCATGGCACAATCAAATGTGATGGACATTTCTATTAGCAGCAATGCAATGACCCAGGAAAATTCAGAGGAACTTGTGAGAAAGAATGCTGTCCACATCCGGAGAAAGAATTGCGGAAATGGAAATGCATTAGAAAAATATGTGATTGATCATATAATGTGATAGGGATATGATTGGGGTTGTGATATTAAAGTATGTACTACTGTAGATATGAATAACATGAATAACAGAAATAGGTTTTGAACAATGATACATGTATAATCCAATGGAACTACTTGTTGGATTTGGGAGGTGTAAAGGTTAACTTTAGTGGTTGGACTTAAATTATGTGAATTAACGTAGTCGCTGGAGTTATTATATCTCAAGTCAGAAGTTTATTTACAAAATAGAGTGGAAACTATAAAGTAGGGAAATGTGAGAGAGGTGAGAGAAAACACCTATACTAGTCCTCAGACAGAAGGGCCAGTAATGAGTAACTATGAGGCCTCCTCCAAGATGGAAGTTGGTCTCTTAGGAAACTAGGAAAGTAGTTTGCCCTTTTCACTCACCAGAAGTAGTCCAGGAGTCAGAATCCAAGTTGATGTCACCATCCAAGCCACAGTCTCCAGTAAAGTTCCCTCAAAGAATATATCCAGGAAACATTCTTGCTACACTCAACTTCACCAGACTGACTGCTCAGGGATTTTGTGGCTTTTATGGTGGTTTTCTGTTCCTGCCCCTCTTCAATGGGGCCAGTCACAGTTTCCAAATTGTCCAGGCCTGCCCAGAGGCAGGCTGTGGGATTGATTTCTCACCTGGGAAGGTGTTAACTCTTCTCCTAGGATTCACACTTTTCTGAGTTGTCCTCCAGTTTGGATTCATTTGTTACTGAGTTATTACTTAGTTAGCACCTAGATTGTACCTACTTAAAGTTAAGTATGGGTGTATTTAATTTTTGTTGATTAATTGAAAAGTAGACAAAGGAGAGTTAATCCTGTCCTCACAATTTAGTGAGATACTAAGTAGGGGTACTTAACTTATTGTTAAACAAAGCATTAACTCCAACTAGGCAAAGAGAAAAGAGGATTCCCTTTTCACAAATGTAAGCTCAGAATAGAGAAAGAGAACCAAGAATTTCTTTTCACAGAGGGGGGATGAAAAAGTGGGGTGGGAGAATCATGAATCATGGAAACATGGAAAAATATTCTTAATTAAAAAAGGGAATAAAATAAGCTCCTAGTTTTATTCAGTACATTAATTTAAAAATATTTCTATTTAGTTAATCTCTCCTATGATTTTCAGGATTTTATTTTAGCTTTAAGTAAGAGTTTTGCATGCTCCATTAATTAAAGTATATAATGATATGTATTTTCCCAAAAATTTGCTTTGGTTGCATTCCACAATTTTCAGTATGTTTTCTCATCACTAGAATTTTTTAATAAAATTATTGATTGTTTCTATGAAAAAAAGAAATTGCAAAATAACTGGTTTGATTTATAAAACTTTTTAAAAATATAAATATTTGTATGGATAGATAATGTTACAAGAAAAGTTGGCAAATACTCTTAAAGGTACTTCAAAATACTTTACTACTACTCAAGTATGTCAGAGTTGAGAAAAATCTCCAAACATTCAAGTAAACTATGGATTTGGACTTATAAAATAAATGTACAGATCTGAGAGAATGAAATAATACCTTAGACTAGACAGATGAGGTTGGGTTTCCATTTTTTGTGGACTTATTTTTTCCCTTCTTTTTCTTCTCCAATTTTTTGTGGTAAATCCTCCCTCATACTGTACCTAGAATTTTCAATCCCAGGATGAAGAAATACCATGCTTTTAATAATAAAGTCAAATCTGTAAAATACTAATAACAATCAGATCTAAAAAGAATTTCAGTTATTCTCTTTATTTTGTGGAGTAAGTAAATATATGGAGGGAAAGCATAAAAATTTCTCATATTTAAGAATACTTTTTGGAGTAAATATTTTGTGTATACATTTTTTTTAAAAATTTTAAACCCTTAACTTCTGTGTATTGACTTATAGGTGGAAGAGTGGTAAGGGTAGGCAATGGGGGTCAGGTGACTTGCCCAGGGTCACACAGCTGGGAAGTGTCTGAGGCCGGATTTGAACCTAGGACCTCCCGTCTCTAGGCCTGGCTCTCAATCCACTGAGCTACCCAGCTGCCCCCATTGTGTATACATTTTGAGATAACATTTTTGAGCAAGTTCAACAAAAGTGAAAGATTAATTTAAAATTCTGTTTTCAATTGGAATTCAGAATTTTCAATACATTATACACTTGGGGAAAAATCTACAAGTCAAAAAAGTACCTACAAACAGCAGTTTACTTTGAGTCAACAGAAATTCTTCATGATTTTACCACTATAAACACATATGTGTCTAGGTGTGTTACCTAATTATTCCAATTAACAGTGTAATAATAATTTTAAGGTATCCTTTCATTCTCAAGCAAAAATGCATAGCATTTTCTCTAAGACGCATGACAAAAGAACAATAAATTTGTGCATTTGATTTTGTTTCCAAAAAATTTATTTTAGTGTCCTGTATCTCCTTTTTCTCATGTTTTGTAACATGAAATCAGAATATTTTAGAGGGAACCACAAAATTCCTCTTAAGTCAATTGAATCATAAATTTGGTTACATGATACAAAATATTTTCTTTGCTTGTTCTGACCAGGAGTATAGCTGGAATCTACTATGAGAAATAAATTATCCAAGTTATTTTGAAATCCTTCTACTTCAGTTAGCCTATTTATGTCTCATTGTCCAGTTACTATGTACTTTCATAACAATTTCAGATAGGATGTATTGTTTTTATGACATGGAAAATTGTAATATATATGAACTATTTTCATATATAATTCTTAATACATCTCTCTGAACTCATTAATTGTTTACCGAAGCCCGAAGCTTATTCTATTAATAAAAAAAACTTCATTTATGTTAAAAATCCTAACTTTCCCTCAACTCTTCAAATCATTTCATGTATATTATAAATCTCAGTTTACTTATGTGTAAAATTATTAAGTAGAACAAAAACCTCTAATGTTCCTTTGGGCTTAAAATCTAAAATTCTATTAGAATAAACTTCCACAAATCTAATTTCATTTCATTTTATAGTTAGGGAAGACAGGCTTTGTACTATATAATTTTGCTAGTCATTGATAAATCAATTTCAGGGTTACTGACATACGGAACCAATAATTACTGATGATAACCAATTCAAATGGGAGAAGTAATAACAATATATAATGCATTTAAAAGTAAAAATAGGGACAACAATCATTTATTAAATGACTACTGGGTGCAAGGAATTTGGCTATGTTACAGTTCAGATGGAGGTGATTAAATGAGTTCATTTCCTTATAAAAAAGAAGTACCTCCTCATTGTCTGTATCATCTCAGGCATTTTCATTATAACAATCACTTTCGTTGTCCCTATGTCAGGAGCTATAAGAAAAGAAGTCAACAGAAAAGTGAGTTCCAAGAGGTATGCTATATTTTTAGAAGAAAGCTAGGTTTCACCATCCCCAGTTAATGGAAGGGATATGAAAGGAAAAGCTTTAGCAAAAAAGTTCCATTCAAAACAGTAGGAAATTAGGGTTATGAGCTAAAGATTTGTTTAATTTAGATGCTAGGTCTAATAGCCAACATTATCTCATTCTCTATTCTACATTTATGAGCCCATGTGTGCTGTTTCATAGAGGTCACGTGACCATGAATTGAAATACCTTTCCTGGGAAGGCTATATAGGTAAGAGCTACGAAGGCTATGGGACACTGGGGAGCAGAGCCTACTGAGTGAAAAGGAGCCAACAGATTGAATGAGAGCTTTGTGGAAGGAAATATATGACCCTCATGTTGTTGTTAAGCAAGAAACTCTGGCATTTTGTATGCTATTTCTGGGTCTAGTGCAATAGAAAGAGCACTGATTCTCAAGTCAGAAAATCTGTTTTCAAAGTCTAACTCTGGAATTAAAACCAGTATGAGCTAGGACAAATAATTTCTCTGAGCCCCATTTGCTTAATTTGCCAAATGAGGGAGAAGTACAAGGTCACTGAAGTTTCTCTCAACTTTAGACATATGATTGTGTGATTCTAACAAGGTAAAGAACAATAAACAGGTTGATGCAGTATATATAGTTACAGCTTAAAACCAGGGACACGGGAGAATTTAGGGGTAAGGAGCAAAACATCCACAATTCCTATGTATATTCCTGTGAAGTAAGAGGGAAGAAATGATGACTCTAGAATGTGAGGGTTTTCACAAGGTCACATTATCCCAAAATATTACCCTCTCTGTTTTTCTAAGATCTTGTTTGAGAGTTCCATTATAAGGATGAGATTTGTACAAGAGGGATGGGACAAAAGGAGCCAGAAGAAGACAGTTGGTGACAGTTACTGACAGTTGAGACCAGAGAGAATTCTGGGAAATTCTCAGGAGGAGGAAGGAGAGGAGAGGTCTTCAGGTGGAGGACTGGGAGGAGAGAGGAGGTGGACATCCCAGCTCAGATCCAGTCCTGAGGGCTTCCTAAGGATCTTTCTTTGGAAATTGAAACCCTGATTCCCTAATCAACACCATTCCTTTCTATCTCACCCATCAAAACTTTAACCATAGAGTCAGCTAAGTTTTTGGACTCCATTTTGGGAGCAATCTCTTAGTCTCCTTATCCCATTACCTAACCTTGTTGAGAGACCCCCTTTCAGTCAAACTTACAATTATAGAAAGGAATAGAAATAGAAAAATAAAAATAGAAACAGAAGGAAAAGGGGGGAGAAGAAGCTTAGGAGTGGGAACCCCAAAGGTTTCCACCCAAGTGACAAACCCTATAGAAATAGAGAAGAGGGCACCCCAAAATCCCTTTGCTCTTCACCCATTTCACCATTCCCTGAATTTTAAATAATTAAAGCCATTCATCAGTCAGATAGCATTCCAGAGTGCCCTGAGAGACTATGAGGGAGAGGGAAACCACAGCTTGGTGTTGCTGCCTCCATCTTGAAGCGAGACCACATGTGGTGAATTTAACTGATCAGGGGGAGCTTTGTGTGAACCCCATTCTTATTTGGGATCAGACTGGGATACCACATACCTTGTCTTATAGGGAAGCCTTGCCCCCAACTCCTATGGGGTGGTACTACCATCCAGGTCACCCAGTTTCAGAGTGACAACCCCTGAAAGTCTCCCAGTGTATATTAGGCAGGGAGAACTGGAAGAGAGACTCACCACAAAGACTTTCTCTATTTCACTTCAATCAAACATTCAGGAGCAGGCTCCATTTATTATTACACAATCAAGTTATTTTTTGGGTAAGAGAGTTTTGTAAAGGCCACTATTAATAGGCACACTGTGGGAACAGAGCCAAGTGGTGCTTATTAACAGCAAGAGCCAAAACTACTCTTATAATACTTCTAAACCAAATTTTAAAAAGCACTTCAAAATGACAGGAATCAAAACCCAACTTCAAGATGGAGTTATAGGTCTCTCCTGCTGAACACAACTTAAAATAGACAAAGAAAGTTGATTTTCACAGGCTAAGGGGGAACTGCAAAAGGATAAGCAAAACTATACACAGAGGAGCAATGGCTAACCACTCTACCACCTATTGTGCTAGATTCTCCAATTGGCATATGCTAACTTCAGTATCCTGGGACAGGGGCTACATCAGCAAAAGAACACCTCAGAATCACCCGCCACCCCTTGAAGTCTCAGGCCCTGAAATCAGCCCACAGTGAGGTTCAGAAGTCCATCAGGCTGGGCCCTTTAAAGAGTCTACTGCTGGAGTGAAGAATTAGCCCTAAGGAAAACTAGCAGAGGAGACAAAAACAACAAAGAGCTTGCAGAATTCCAAGTAAACAGGCAAAAAAAGAGGATCAGAAAATGAGCAAACAAGAGAAAAAACACATATCCTTGAACACTTCTATGGGGACAAAGGGCAAAGAGCAAAAATAACAGAGGAAGGTAAGATCCAAGTAACTACAAATAAAACTTAAAAGCAAAAACAAAAGCAGGAATTGGTCTTAAGCTCTAGAAGAAATCATAAAGGAATTAAAAAATCAAATAAGACATGCTGAAGAAAAATGGGAAAAAAATGGGGAAAAATGAAAGCAGTGTGAAAAGTAAATGACAACTTAAAAAGCAAAGTTGGTCAACTAGAAAAAGAAGCACAAAAAAAAAGTTTCTTAAAAAGCAGAATTGAGGGTTTCCTGGAAGATGGTGGCTTAGACGAAGGAAAACTTAAAACCTCCGCACCCTTACACACTGAGATAGAAAACAATGTGCTTTGAGAAGAAAGAAGACCAAATCTAATAATGGGACAGAGCAGGGGAACCCTACTGTAGCATAACTAAAGAGGTACGCCAATAAAAAGGCTTCAATTCTTGAACTGTCAGGTCTGAGGATGTAGAAGGTGAATCTCAGGATCCCAGGACGCCTCCCCCACGTGCTATGCAGAGTCTCCAGCAGCCTGGGAAATCTCAGGACAAGTAGGCACACTGGTCAGGAGAGAGGGCCTTGCTGGAGTCAGACTCAGGGAGATAAACACAGGCACTGGAGAGGTGACTGGAGGAGAAAATTAGAGAAAAACAGCAAAAACGCCCAGAAGATGGTGGCTTAGAGAGAGCCAAACCCGAGACGACAGACAGCTTGGCTTCCTTATACCGAAATAGAAAATGCAGGGCGTCAAGAGGAAAGAAAACTAGATCAAACACAATGGACAGCACAGGGGGACCCCAATGCTGGAGAGCTTAGTTCAGCAAAAATGCTCCTTCTTGTCCCCCCATGTTTTTTGGAGTTCTTTTGTCTGTTTGTTTGTTTCCCCCTCCCCTTAAGGTTTTAGCCTCAGGACAGATAAAGCAGTAAGATTAATCCAATCAATACAAGATTAATCCCAACAATTGGACAGATAAGAAGTCTTCAGAGGGCAGAGAAAGTAACTACAAACCTCCATGCCAGCTGGGGGAAGATCATTCATCAAAGATCATTAAATACATCTGCTCAAATTAGCAGAACAAGGAAGGGAAAAAACATGAGTACGCAATAGAAAAAGAGAAAAGAAATGACAATTGACAGCTTCTTTTAAGGAAGTGAAAAGAGAGCAAATGAAACAGAAATAGAAGAAGAGGAAGTGGTTCCAAAAAACTGGACACAGGCTTTGGATGATCTCAAAATTCAATTAACTCAAGAATTTAAAACTCAATTAACTCAATAACTTTAGGAACTCAAAAAGCAATCAAGAGAGGCTGAAGACAATTTGAAAAAGGAAATACATGAAGTAAAACAAGAAAATAAAATCTTAAAAGCCAGAATTGGCCTGCTTGAAAATGAAGCAAAGAAGGCAAAAGATGATCTATAAAGAAAATCAGACCAGAAAGAGAAAGATAACCAAAAAGTCAGGGATGAAATTCAGTCTTTAGAAAACAGAACTCAACAACTAGAAGCAAATGACTTCACAAGGCAGCAAGAATATATTAAACAAAATTAAAAAATGAAAAATTTGAGGACAATATGAAATACCTCATTGATTCAACCAAAGATCTGGAGAAGAGAGCTAGAAGAGACAACTTAATAATTATTGGTTTAAAAGAAGATCATGATAAAAGAAAAAGTTTAGGTAGCATATTACAAGAAATTATCAGGGAAAATTGCCCAGAAATTCTTGAACAAAAGGGAAAAGTGGAAATCTACAGAAACCACAGATCGCTTCCTACATTTAATCCACAACTTACAACTTCCAGGAATATTATAACCAAATTCATAAACTACCAGGCCAAGGAAAAAAATATTACAAGCTGCTAAAAAGAAGTTATTCAGATATCATGGAACCATAGTTAGGATAACACGGGATCTGGCTGCATCTACATTGAAGGACCAGAAGGCATGGAACACAATATTCCAGAAAACAAGAGAACTGGGTCTACAACCAAGAATCAACTATCCAGCAAAACTAACTATATTATTGCTGGGGAAAGTATGGTCATTCAATAAATTCAAGGACGTCCAAACATTCATCAAAAAAAAAAAAAAAACAGACTTAAACAGAGAGTTTGCTACCCAAACCCAGAACTCAAGAGAATCAACATAAAGTAATTAAGAGAATGAGGGGAGGAGAAAAAAATTATTTTCTTTAAGGGACACAACAAGTCCAATCAATTTATATCCCAAGAAGAAAAGAAGATATTGGCAAATATTAAAAATTGATATTACCAACAGGGTAACTAGAAGAAGTTTACATAGAGGGAACAGGGACAAACTGTATAGGATGAAATGTCAAGCGATATATATATATATATATATATACAAAACTAGGGGGGTAAGATGATAATAATAAGAAAAATAGGAAAAAAACCAAAAAGAAATAAATTTATATTCCATAAAGAAATACGTAGGATCAACAGGGGAGAATAACAATACACTGTAAGGATAAAGAGGTTAGAGAGGGGAAATATTCAATACTTAAGTGCATTGAAATCAACTTAAAGAGAGAAGAACAATTAGATTGATTGGGGCAGAGAATTGATTCACGCCCTATAGAGAAGTAGAAGGGTAACAAACAAACTGGTGCTGAGGGAAGCAATACTAGGGAGGGAGATGGCTTGGGGGGAAGTGGGGTATAGCTTTATAAAACAATAAGAGGGAAATAAGAAGGGAGGGGGGAGAAAGGGAAGTACAACAAGGGAGGGGATTATGGGAACTGGTTAAAAACAAAACACTGGTATAGAAGGAAACAGTGAAAAAAGAAATGACAGGAATAGGAGAGAGAATCAAAATGTCTGGAAATGCACAGGTGATAATTATAACTCTGAATGTGAATGGGATGAACTTGCCCATGAAATGGAAACAAATAGCAGAGTGGATTAGAAACCAAAATCCAACAATATGTTGTGTACAAGAAACACACATGAGACAGACAGATATTCGTAGAGGGAAAATGAGAGGATGGATCAAAATCTATTGAGCTTCAAATGAGAAAAAGAAGGCAGGGGTTGCTATCATGATCTCTGACAGAGCCAAAGTAAAAATAGATAATGTTAAAAGAGATGGGGAAGGTAACTACATCCTAATAAAAGGCAGTATAAACGATCAAGAAATATCAGTACTCAAAATGTATGCACCAAACAGTATAGCTTCCAAATTTCTAAAGGAGAAGCTAGTAGAGCTCAAGGATGAAATAGATAGCAAAACCATACTAGTGGGGGGACCTCAACCTTCCCCTATCAGATATAGATAAATCAAACCAAAAAATGAATAAGAAGAGATAAGAGAGATGAATAAAACCCTAGAAAAATTAGAGTTAAAAGATATATGGAGAAAAACAAATAGGGACAAAAAGGAATACACGTTCTTTTCAGCAGCACATTGAACATTCACAAAGATAGACCATGTAATAGGGCATAGAAACATGGCAAACAAATGCAAAAAAGCAGAAATAATAAATGTAACCTTCTCAGATAATAATGCAATAAAAATAGTTATTAGTAAGAGAGAGGCAAACCAAAAACTAATTGGAAATTAAATAATATCATCCTACAAAATAATTTAGTGAAAGAACAAGACATCACAGCAGCTAGAGGTAGAAAGAGAAACACCATTTAAAATCACCCTAGACAATATAAAATACTTAGGAATCTATCTACCAAAACAAACACAAGAATTATGCAAACATAACTACAAAACAGTTTCCAAACAAAACTAGATCTAAACAATTGGAAAAACATTGACTGCTCGTGGGTAGGACGAGCTAACATAAAGAAATGACCATTGTACCCAAATTAATTTACTTAATTAGTGCCATACCTATCAAACTATCAAAAAACTTTTTTGCTGAATTAGAAAAACCTATAATGAAGTTAATTTGGAAGAACAAAAGATCAAGAATATCAAGGGAAATAATGAAAAAAAACCGTGAAGGAAGGTGGCCTAGCAGTACCAGATATTAAGCCATACTATAAAGCAGCAGTCATAAAAACAATATGGTACTGGCTAAGAGACTGAAGGGAGGATCAGTGGAATAGACTTGGGATAAGCAACGTTAGCAAAACAGTGTATGATAAACCCAAAGAGCCCAACTTTTGGGACAAAAATCCATTATTAGACGAAAACTGCTTGGGAAAATTGGTTATGGGATAGATTAGGTTTAGATCAACATCTCACACACTACACCAAGATAAATCCAGAATGGGTGAAAGACAAATATAAAGAAGGAAATTGTAAGTAAATTAAGTGAACACTGAATAGTATACTTGTCAGATCTCTGGCTAAGGAAAGATTTTAAAACCAAGGATGAGTTAGAAAAAATTACAAAATGTAAAATAATTAATTTTGATTATATTAAATCCATTCCCCAATTGATAATTGGGCAAGGGACATGAATAGGCAATTTTCAGATAAAGAAATCAAAAGTATCAATTATTACATGAGAAAGTGTTCTAAATCTCTAATAATTAGAGAAATGCAAATGAAAGCAACTCTTAGGTATCACCTCACACCTAGCAGATTAGATGAAATGATAGCAGGGAGAGTAATGAATGTTGGAGGGGATGTGGCAAAATTGGGACATTAATGCATTGCTGGTGGAGTTGTGAACTGATCCAACCATTCTGGATGGCAATTTGGAACTATGCTCAAAGGGCTATAAAAGAATGCCTGCCCTTTGATCCAGCCATACCATTG
>NC_058134.1:126554479-126594712 GCF_016433145.1 Gracilinanus agilis
ATATATATATATGTATATATATATATGCATATATATCTATATATATACATTTATATATAAAATGTAGGTAGGTAGGTATAACTATATACAAAACTGGGGGGAAGGAGAAGATAATAATAAGAAAAATAGGAAAACAAACAAAAACGAATAAATTTATATTCCATAAAGAAACGTGTGGGACCAACAGGGAAAAATAACAATACACTGTAAGGGTAAATAGGTTAGAGAGAGGAAATATTCAATACTTAAGTGCATTGAAATCAACTTAAAGAGAAAAAAACAATAAGATCCATTGGGGTAGAGAATTGATTCACACCCTATGGAAAAGGGGAGGGAAGCAATAATAGGGTGGGAGAGGGCTTGGGGGGGGAGTGTGGCATGGCTTTAAAGAACAATAAGAGGGGAATAAGAAGGGAGGGAGAGAAAGCAAAATACAACAATAGAGGGGATTATAGGAACTGATTAAAAACAAAACACTAGCATTGAAGGAAACAGTGAAAGAAGAAAGGACAGAACTAGGAGAGAGAATCAAAATGTCTGGAAAATCACAGTTGATAATTATAACTCTGAATGTGAATGGGATGAACTCACACATAAAACAGAAGCAAATAGCAGAATAGATTAGAAACCAAAATCATACCATATGTTGTCTACAAGAAACACACATGAGACAGACAGACATACAAAGAGTGAAAATGAGAGGATGAAGCAAAATCATTTGGGCTTCAAATGAGAAAAAGAAGGCAGGCATGGCTATCAAGATCTCTGACAGAGCCAAAGTAAAAATAGATAAGGTTAAAAGAGATAGGGAAGGTAACTACATCCTAGTAAAAGGTGGTATAAAAAATGAAGAAATATCAGTACTCAATATGGATGCACCAAACGGTATAGCTTCCAAATTTTTAAAGGAGAAGCTATTGGAGCTCAAGGAGGAAATAGATAGCAAAATTATACTAGTGGGGGACCTCAAACTTCCCCTATCAGATCTAGATAAATCAAACCAAAAAAATAAATAAGAAAGAGATAAGAGAGGTAAATGAAAACCTAAAAAAGGAGAGTTAATAGATATATGGAAAAAAAATAACTAGGGACAAAAAGGAATACACGTTCTGTTCAGCAGCACATGGAAAATTCACAAAGATAGACCACGTAATAGGACATAGAAACATGGCAAACAAATGCAAAAAAGCAGAAACAATAAATGTAACCTTTTCAGATTCACAATGCAATAAAAATATTTATTAGTAAGAATACATGGAAAGGCAAACCAAAAACTAATTGGAAATTAAGTAATATGATTCTCCAAAATAATTTAGTGAAAGAACAAATCAGAGAAATAATTAATAATTTCATTGAAAACAATGACAATGATGAGACATCTTACCCAAACCTATGGGATGCAGCCAAAGCAGTTCTAAGGGGAAATTTATATCACTGAGTGCATATATTAAAAAATTAGGGAGGGCAGAGTATAATGAATTGGGCATGCAACTATATAAACTAGAAAATGAACAAATTAAAAATCCTCAGATGAAAATTAAATTAGAAATACTAAAAATCAAAGGAGAAATTAATAAAATCAAAAGTAAAAGAACTACTGAATTAATAAATAAGACTAGAAGCTGGTATTTTGAAAAAACAGATAAAATAGACAAAGTGCTGTTCAATCTAATAAAAAAAGGAAAGAAGAAAACTAGATTAATATATATCAAAGATGAAAAGGGAGACCTCACCTCTAATGAAGAGGAAATTAAGGCAATCATTAAAAACTATTTTGCCCAAATATATAGCAATAAATTTAGTAGTCTAGGTGATATGGATGAATATTTACAAAAATATAAAATGCCTAGATTAATAGCAGAAGAAATAAATACATAAATAATCCAATATCAGAAAAAGAGGTTGAACAAGCCATCAAAGAACTCCCTAAGAAAAAATCTCCAGGGCCTGATGGATTCACAAGTGAATTCTATCAAACATTCAAAGAACAAATAATCCCGATACTACACAAATTATTTGATATAATAAGCAAAGAAAGAGTCTTACCAAATTCCTTTTATGACACAAATATTGTACTGATTCCAAAGCCAAGTAGATCAAAAACAGAGAAAGAAAATTATAAACCAATCTCCTTAATGAACATAGATATAAAAATCTTAAATAGAATACTAGCAAAAAGACTCCAGCAAGTGATCAAGAGGGTTATCCATAATGATCAGGTGGGATTTGTACCAGGAATACAAAGATGGTTCAACATTAGGAAAACCATCCACTTAATTGGCCATATCAACAAACAAACCAACCAAAACCACATGATTATCTCAATAGATGCTGAAAAAGCCTTTGACAAAATACAACACCCATTCCTACTGAAAACACTAGAAAGTATGGGAATAGAAGGTGCTTTCCTAAAAATAATAAACAGTATATATCTTAAACTATCAACAAGCATGATATGCAATGGGGATAAATTAGAAGCCTTTCCAATAAGATCAGGTGTGAAACAAGGATACCCATTATCACCTCCATTATTTAGCAGTGTACTAGAAATACTAGCAGTAGCAATTAGAGAAGAAAAAGAAACTGAAGGTATTAAAATAGGAAATGAGGAGACTGAGCTATCACTCTTTGCAGATGATATGATGGTCTACTTAAAAAATCCTACAGAATCAACTAAAAAGCTAGTAGAAATAATCAACAACTTTAGCAAAATTGCAGGATACAAAACAAATGCACATAAATCATCAACATTTCTATATATTTCCAACACATCACAGCAGCAAGAGTTAGAAAGAGAAAACCCATTTAAAATCACCCTAGACAAAATAAAATACTTAGGAATTTATCTACCAAAACAAACACAGGAATTATACGAACATAACTACAAAACACTTTTTGAACAATTAAAACTAGGTCTAAACTATTGGAAAAACATTGAGTGCTCAAGCTAACATAATAAATATAACCATTCCACCCAAATTAATTTGCTTATTTAGTGCCATACCTATCAAAGTACCAAAAAGCTTTTTTACTGAATTAGAGCAAAAGATCAAGAATATCAAGGGAATCAATGAAAAAAAAAACGTTAAGGAAGGTGGCTTAGCAGTACCAGATATTAGTCTATACTATAGAGCAGCAGTCATCAAAACAATATAGTACTGGCTAAGAGATAGAAGGGAGGATCAATGGGATAGACTTGGGGTAAGTGATGTCAGCAAAACAGTGTATGATAAACCCAAAGAGCCCAACCTTTGGGACAAAAAATTCCACTATTTGACAAAAACTGCTGGGAAAATTGGAAAACAATATGGGAGAGATTAGGTTTAGATCAACATCTCACACCCTACAGCAAGATAAATTCAGAATGGGTGAAAGACTTGAATATAAAGAAGGAAATTGTAAGTAAATGAAGTGAGCACAGAATAGTATACTTGTCAGATCTCTGGGAAAGAAAAGATTTTAAAACCAAGCAAGAGTTAGAAAAAATTACAAAATGTAAATTAAATGGTTTTGATTATATTAAACTAAAAAGTTTTTGTACAAACAAAAACAATGTAGTCAAAATCAGAAGGGAAACAACAAACTGGGAAAAAATCTTCATAACAAAAAATTCTGACAGAGGTGTAATTACTCAAATATACAAGGAGATAAATCAACTGTATAAAAAAATCAAGCCATTCCCCAATTGATAAATGGGCAGAGGACATGAATGGGCAATTTTCAGATAAAGAAATCAAAAGTATCAATAAGCACATGAGAAAGTGTTCTAAATCTCTAATAATTAGAGAAATTCAAATCAAAACAACTCTGAGGTACCACCTCACACCTAGCAGATTGGCTAAAATTATAGCAGGGTAGAGTAATGAATGCTGGAGGGGATGTGGCAAAATTG
Organism: Gracilinanus agilis; assembly: GCF_016433145.1. Classification (NCBI taxonomy): domain Eukaryota; kingdom Metazoa; phylum Chordata; class Mammalia; order Didelphimorphia; family Didelphidae; genus Gracilinanus; species Gracilinanus agilis. The sequence goes on from NC_058134.1 coordinate 126,558,372, forward strand.
GGAAGTTAATGCACTGCTGGTGGAGTTGTGAACTGATCTAACCATTCTGGATGGCAATTTGGAATTATGTCCAAAGAGTGATAAAAGAATGCCTGCCCTTTGATCCAGCCATACCATTGCTGGGTTTGTACCCCAAAGAGATCATAGATGAACAGACTTGTACAAAAATATTTATATCTGTGCTCCTTGTGGTGGCAAAAAACCAGAAAGCGAGGGTATGCCCTTCAATTGGGGAATGGCTGAAAAAATTTTGGTATATGTTGGTGATGGAATACTATTGTGCTCAAAGGAATAATAAACTGGGGCATGTCCATGTGAACTAGGAAGACCTCCAGGAATTGATGCAGAGTGAAAGGAGCAGATCCAGAAGAACATTGTACACAGAGACTGATACACTGTGGTAAAATCAAATGTAATGGACTTCTGTACTACCAGCAATGCAATGACTCAAGATAATTCTGAGACACTTATGGAAAAGAATGCTACCCACATTCAGAGCAAGAGCTACAGGAAAGGAAACACAGAAGAAAAACAACTGTTTAAACCCTTGGTTTAATGAGGACATGATAGGGTATGTAGACCTGAAAGGACCACACTGATGTAATTATAAATAATATGTAAATAAGTCTTGACTGACCACACATGTTAAAATCAGGAGAAATATAAGTTAGGTATGGGGGGATTTTAGAGGGTGAAAGGCAAAGTAAAAACATGAATTATGTAACCATGGAAAATTTTTCTAAAAAAAAAAACAATTAAAAAAAAGCATTTGCTTTTGTGGTCAAAATAGGAGGCTATGAACTTAGAGCTGTTTTGACTTCTTTATAAAGACATGTCATGAGAATATATCTGTGAATATTTAAGAAAATTTTTAAGATTACAATTTGTACATCCTTACACAAAAGGTCCTCATTGTTAGAAATTCTTGGGATATCACCACCATGAAATGATAGCTTTTAAATACTCAATAAAAGTTTCATGAATCCAAAAAAAAAAGCAGAATTGACCTATTTAAAAAAGAGGCTAAAAAACAGTGAAGAAAAGAATAACATGAAAAGTAAAATGGACCAAATGGAAAAGGAAGATCAAAAGGTCATGGAAGAAATTTAGTCTTTAATAATTAGAATTGGGCAAATAGAAGCTAATGACTTCACTAGACATTAAAAAAATAGTCATGTCCAGAAAAAAAAGCCTAGACATCACATTGTAAGAAATTATCCAAGGAAACTCCCCATAATATTCTTGAATAAGAGGATAAAATAGAAAATTAAAGAATCCACAGAGCACTTCTTGCAATAAATCCTCAAATCACAACTCCCAGTAATGTTACAGCCAAGTTCAGGAGCTCCCAGGTCAAGGGGAAAATACTGAAAACAGCCAGAAATAAACAATTAAGTATCATGCATCCCAAATCAGGATTACACAAGATCTGACAAGTTTCACATTGAAGGACCAGAGAATTTGGAATATGATATTCTGGAAGACAAGGAAAACAACAAAATGGGAAAAGAATTTTATAACAAATTTCTTTAATAAATGTCCCATTTCTAAAATATATGAAGAACTAAGTCAAATTTTTTAATCTGTCATTCCCCAATTGATAAATGGACAAAGGGTATGAATAGACAATTTTCAGATGAAGAAATCAAAACTATCAATAATCATGAGAAAAAAAAATATTCTAAATCCCTTTTGATTAGAGAAATGCAAATTGAAATTACTCTAAGGTACTTCCTTATATCTATTATATTTGTCAATATGACAATAAAGGAAAATGCTAAATGCTGAGGGAAATACGATAAAATTGGGACACTAATTGCATTGTTGGTGGAATTGTGAATTGATTTCACCATTCTGGAGGGCAATTTGAAATTATGCCCAAAGAATTATCAAAGAATATATTCCTTTTGATATAGCAATATTACTACTAGGTCTGTATCCCAAAGAGATAAAAAATTAAAATGGGAAAGGACTTTTTTGTACAAAAATATTTATAGCTTTTCTTTTATTTAGTGGCAAAGAATAGGAAACTAAAGGGAGGACCCTCAGTTGGGAAATGATTGAATCAAATTTGGTACATGATGGTGATGGAATACTATTGGGCTATAAGATATGATGAACAGCATGATTTCAAAGATAACTGGAAAATCCTATATGATCTAAAGTAGAGTGAGATGAGCAGAACCAGGGAACATTATATATAGTAACTGAAATATTGTGGAATGATGAAATATGATAGACTTTGCTCCTAAAAGCAATACACTGTTCCGAAACAATTTTGTGGGACTTATGAAAAAGAATGCTCTCTACTTCTACAGAAAGAACTACTGGATTAATGTGATTTATCACTTTACTATTTGAGCATAATGACTCGTGGTTTTGGTTTTATAAGATTATTTACCTATAAAAATGAGTAGTATGGAAATGTGTTTTGCTTGGTAATATATGTATAACCCAGACTGGATTAATTGTCTACTCTCAGGAGGAGGGAGGAAATAAAGGAGGAAGATAACATGAATCATATAACTTTGGGAATTGTATGTGGAAATTTGTTATTAAAATAAAATTTTAAATTAAAAAATAAAAATGATTAAAGTGTTTAAAAAGGTTCAATGATTATTTTTGAGAGAATTCAAGAATGAAGATCATGAAATTAATCATCTAATCTTTAAACCATCTTCTGAGGAAAGCTCTGTGTGGTCTACTAGTTTACTATATTAACCAATTGTCACTTTAAATAATGCATGATTATAACCAGCTCTGAATAATCTAGGGTATATCTGATAAGGATATAACCAATTGGACAAGCACCAAAAGCCTGGATATGTGAGGGGGTGGAAGAATCACTACAGAAGAAAAGAGGAGAAATGAACAGACCAGCACAGTCATCAAAACAGTTTTCTATTTCATAGTTTGCCTAGTCCCAATCCCTCCACTTGCAGAATAAGCTACTTTCAAAGGATATTGTAGGCGCCATCCTTAATTAGGACTTGAAATGCAATGCCACTGATAATTCCTGTAGGAAGTATTCATTACTAAGGTGAAATCCTTACTTTGCAAATTCGTAATATTAAATTGAATCTGTCTGAGAAACAGTTGTTCAGAATTTTCCACACTTAGGTTACAGATAAAATAGAAATGTAAAGAAATGTGTCCAGAGTATTTCACAGAATGATTCCATCATATTGAATCAACTTAAATGAATCAAAATAATATAAATATTAAGTGATAAATTTACATCAGATTTGTCCCTCTTCATTCTGTCATATTTCTTCTGACACCAGTCTTTCTATTTATGTATGTTGGTGGGGAATCGTATTATTCTTCCCAGGACCAATTTTATGTGCTTGAAAATACTCTGAGTAGATTTATTTGTAACGTCACATAGCAAAAGAAGTGCCTTTATAATTTTCTAAAGTAACAGAGACTTAAAAGGAATTGTGGTAGTAGGAAAATCCTCACTGTACCATTATAATGGGGAATTCTTGTTAACAACATTTATCAATTCTTTTATAGATTGCATATACAGTTCAGTGCAAAGAACTTTAATTTTAGAGTTTAATTTCTACCTTTGTTGCCATGAGGAAATGCTATTTGTAAAATGAGTAATTTGGGCTAACTGGTTCTTTGCAATGTAAGATCTAGGATTCTTTGGTTCTCACAGTCCTCAGTCTCATTGATCATACTAAGGTAACTATGGAATGGGGACTATTGCAGGTATAGTGGGCATCATTCGTTTTTTAAAGATCATAGTTGGGAGCTTGAAGCAAAGAAATTGCATTGAAATGTTGAGGAGCACATGTTCCAAAGAGAGCATGGAAAAGGCTGAAATGCATTTGGAGTGTGGTTTTAACTTATATTCTTTATTTTAGTATGCATTAACCACCTAATTATACAAGGCAGACCATGATACCAAGTTGAGGAAACATAAGTTAGAATTAGAAGGCACCTTAGAAAGCTAACCCACTTTTATGTATGAACAAACTGTGGCTTAAAGAGGGAAATAATTTGCCCATAATAGCATAACAAATGGGTTGCAGAGACTACATTTGAACCAAGTATATGCTGAAGGTAGCTGCAACTCTCTCTCTCTCTAAAGTCCATTCTTCAGTTTTTTGTGAAAGCATTGAAACCTTTTAAATCAGCAAATGTTACAAATAAAACCTATTTTTATCATTATTTTGTTTTTCTAATCTTAAGAAAGTAATGGAAAAAATGTTCATAATGCAAATTAACTTAACTATCTTCTGTATATTTTGTACCAGAGATCTGTTTGTTAAATTTTACGACATTAATTTTAACCCAGGACCTTTGACTGCAAATATGGCACTTTCCCCCCTTAATCGAAGCTGGTGCCTATTTTCTACTAATGCAGTATAGACCCCGAGCATAGATCTAGTCATTCATGTAGAAATGACAATATTGATAATGGGACTTTTTGATGGTAATGACAATGGACAAAAACATAATAAACTAAATTATTAATTAGTTTTGAATGGAGAGCACTATCTAATCCCCAAGGTTCCTGACTGCATGTTCTCAGAAGAAAAGCAAACACATCTGATAATCTAAAAGTCACACCCATATTGCCACAATTTTGAAGTCAGATGTTATCACTCACTTGAACTCTTAAATATTGGATTATGATTAATTAATATTAGAAACCCAGGTTATGAAAGCCTTGAAAAGCAAATAGATTTCTAATTTTTAAATAATGCATCCTTTAGTTCAGGGGTCGGCAACCTTTGTGGCTGTGAGAGCCATAAACGCCACATTTTTTAAAATGTAATTTCATGAGAGCTGGACAGTGCTCATAGTGTGCGCTCCTGAAACAGCGCCTGAAAAAAAATTGACTTTATGGCTCCTGCAGAAAGAGCCATATCTGGCCCTCAAAAGAGCCAGATTTGGCTTGAGAGCCATATGTTGCCAACCCCTGCTTTAGGTTAAACAGGTGAATTGAAATCTTTCTCCAAACTGTATTTCATTAAAATAATATCTATAGCCTTGCTTCTCTTAATGCCCATCCATCGGCCTCCTCTCTTTGTGAAGAGACTTTTACAAAGTAACATATGCTTCCTTCTTACTCATAAATACTCAGTGAATTGTCACAGGAGGGTCATTTCTTGAACACAATCCAAAATGTAAGTGGTCAGGTTGTAATATTTAAATCTACAGAGTCTAAGAACATGCTCCAATCAAATAAACTGTTCATATCTGTAATAAATATTTTTGAATTTTTTAAATTTTGTAATGGTACAAGGATAGAATAGATATTTATATGAGGAATGTACAAAATAATAAATGGAGCCATTTGCAGATTGATAAATAGTACCTATTCCAAGGCATTTTTTTAAAAAAAGTTTAATTTAGGACATTAAACTAAAATTAAAATAACTAGTGAATTTTATTGAATGAAAAATGAGGTATTTATTAATCTAATGGCTGTAGAACTTGTATAAATAATTTTTACAATTCATTTTTTCAAACTTTCTCTAAGCTTTTCTCATTATTTGGGTAGAACTTGCTTATATATGCATTTATCTCTTTAAGAACTTATAGGAAAAGGATTAAAATGTCCAAATTAAAAATAAAATGTTATTGATAATTAAGATACAATAGTTTAAATTAACATACTTGTCATCAAAAAAATCTCTGGGTGGTGATTTGAATTTTTAAAAATGTATTGATGTTTAATATTATGTAGATTTAGTTTCATTTATGTTCATTTATGTATTTATATTCTTTATTTTAAGAATTGCTCCACACAAACTAAGAATTTATCTCAAAGTCATGAATCAGCTAATGATGATCTTTCTCATTTTCTTATAAGAAATCTTAATCTGATTCTCAGAAAGTAGACTTGGTAGGTTGCTGAGACTATAAACCTTGTCAGTATGTAGAATATGTAGAATTTATGAACTGAAGACATGGTGTTCAGATAACCATGATAAAGCATTCCATGATGAAGCACTACAAAATTTTTGGAAGAAAATGATGAGAGTGGTAGAACCAGACTGCAAACACATGAAATGAGGAACCTAAACATAAGAGATTATGACTGAAGAATGTCATCATGGAAGTTTGTCAAACAAAAAGCAAATGCACTGGTCATGTCCAAACATTATGGATATATTAAGTAGATTTATTTTTTGGTAATTTAGTTTTGATAACATTGAATAAGTACATTTATTTACATAAGACTGTCATTTTTATTATTTTGGTTCTGCCCACAAATGAACAATTTCTATTTTTCCAATTTGATTTTATTTGCATGAAAAAAGTATATTATAATTATGCACATAAAATTTCCAAATTAGTTTTGAAGAGATACTCTTAGGTATTTAAATTGGTCTATGATTAATTTAAATGTATTATCTCTTACTATCTCTTCTTGTAGGTATGAAAATGGAGGGAATAAGAGATTGACCAAGTTAAAAACTTTTTCTCCAGAAACTACTATTCTTACACTCTATGAATTTCAATTCTTAATATATCTAGGTCATATTCTGCTCTGAATTTTCATAATTATTTATTTAAGAATGGTATGGCATTATAACAAATAAAATGTGGTCTGGAGGCTCAGCACCCAAATACTAAGCATTTATTAATCGATAGAACACCAGGTCTGGGGTCAGGAAAACCTGAGTTTAAATGGAACCTCATATACTTATTAGCTGGGTGACTCTAAGTTAATCATTTAAACTGTTTGTCTCAGTTTCCTCAGCTATAAAATGGAGATAAATAACATCTACTTCACAAGGTCAGTGTGAATATCACATAAAATAATAATTGTAATATTCTTTAAAATGTCTGATAAGTAAGTGCTATAAAATTGTAATCTACTACTACTACTGCTGCTACTACTACTACTACTACCACTACTACTACCACCACCACTACTACTACTACTACTACTACTACTACTACTACTACTACTACTACTACTACTACTACTACTACTATTATATTAGATACTAAACTATCTTAGTGCCCTCAAGAGTCTTCAAAAGGAAACAGACATTTCTCTATAAAGAGATTCCTTTTCAAACTTCTTACAAAGTTTAACCAATTTTTTGCTTTTCATTTTTGTCATGAAGAGTTTTGTGTCATTTTTGTTTGCTTCTTTTTTGCCAATGCCATGGCTCTTGTTCACCTTTATGGAAGCCTGACTAAAATGTTCATGACTCTTTTGGTCACAGTAGAATGGAGCAATTCAATTGGCAGCACTGTCTTGGATCCTGGGAGACTGTGGGAGAGCAGCAACTTTACAATGAAAACAGAAACATGCTATTTTTTTGAGATGTGAATATACACTAGTTGAACATGGCTTTGACTTAAGAAACATATTATTTTCTATTTTAAATTCACAGCAATTGACCTTCTTTTCTGCCCTCTCTGCTCTCCACGGGCTAAGCTAGTATGGCTACTTTGAAAGATTTGTTCCTTTGTGACCTGAAGAGCAGTGAATATTTCAAAGAATATAGACTCAGAAAAAAGCATACTTTTTGTAAAGAAAAATGACTAAAATCATTCTTGAAGAATAGATGTGGGATTAGAAACCTCTGAAGAATCATATCTTTGAAATTATTCTTCTGAAACATATTTCTGATTAGAATGCAGTAGTGAAAAAATAAAAAAAAATCAAAACAAGTTTTAATTTAAATTAATTTGCCTTTGTAACTGTATTAGTATTTAGAAAACTGAGTTTCAATGATAATATGACACTGACCTACTGGTAATAATAAATAATAATGAAAACATAATTTCATTGGATGAATTTTTGTTCAGACCTTGGCATTTCTTTCTCTTGTGTCATTTCTTTTAATTATTAAGATATTTTCTGTGATTGTATGGATTTTAATTCATTATTTTTAATTATTATTATAATCATTTATTTTCTCTAAACACTTATATTGATTAGTTTATTTGAATTATCTACTTTTTGGGGAAAAGTAAATGAACCCATAAGTACTAATGAATCAGGGAATTCCTTTTGTCCATCTAAGAAAGTGGTTTTGTTTCTCTTAATGGTTTTATTTCATTTTGGTTTTGCATTTTTACAGTTGACATCTGCATAAATGGAAATGAATCACTCAAAGAAATACAATTAATAGTAAAATTTGAGATAGAAGTATGTGTAATATCTGGGGAAGGGAAGTAAAAGAACATACATTTTCTGGATCTTATGAAATTGTCATACCATTTTTGCTTGCTCAAGTCAATAAGTATTGATTAAACATCTACCATGTGTCAGGCACTATACTAGCAATGATAATATAGAAAGAAAGAGAAAAAAAATTAGTCTCCATTCTCAAGGACCTCACAATTTAATAAGAGACATGATATACAAAACAACTATCTAAAATAAAATATATACAGAATAAATTAGAGTAAATCTCAGAGAGAAGACTGTAAAATTAAAGAGTATTGAGAAGGATTTGTTACAAAAAATATAATCTCTTAGCTGGGACTTTAAAGAAGCCTTGTGATCGAAATGAGGACAGACAGTGTCTTAGGCAGGTAAGACAGCTAGGAAAAATTAATAGAGTTGGAAGATGAAGTGTTTAGTAGGAGAAACAGCAAAGGAGACCAATGACATCTGATCCCAGACTACATGTAGAAAGATGTAAGAAGACTACAAAATTAAGAAGGGTCTGTGTTATAAAGGATTTTGGAAGCTAAGAGAAGATATATTTGGCCACAAAATAATAGAAAGACACTAAGGTTTATTAATTTGATAGCTGAGCTATGTATGTACTGGAGAAGGGGAGAGATTTGAGGTTTAGAAGACAATCTTGAATCTATTGCAATAGTCCACTTATGAAATAATGAGGAGACTGAAGAGAAAGGGGAACTAAGGGTAACATTGAGATTGGGAGTACTTGTGGTCAGGGGAATTGTGATGCCTTTGTAAAATTGGAGAAATTAGTAAAAAGAGAGAATTTGTAGAGAAAGGATAATAAGTTAAATTCTGAATATTTTGAGATCAAATACGTGTGAAACATGCAGTTTGGGATGTCAAAGAAGCAGTTGGAAATGCAGTATTAGATGCCTAGAGAGAAGTTAGAGCCACATAAGTATCTTTGAGAACCATCTTCCTAGAAGTGATAATTGAAACTGTGGAAATTGAAAACATAGTAGAGAGACAGAAGAGAAAAATGCCTATGACAGAACATTGTGGGATATTCATGGTTAGTAGTGACCTAGAGGAATATAAAGCAGAGGACTACAAAGATGCAATCAAACTCATAGTTTGACAACTTGGAAAGAACATGTATTCTAAGTTATTGTATAGGGGAGGAAAGGCAGGGCATTAAATACACACAGATACATACACATATGTAATACATACAAATTAATACTGGATACAGTGTAGTTTCAATACTGTTTTAAGAAGGAGGCATTATCCCTTTGGGATATAAGGAAAAGCTTCAAATCAAAGGTAGCATTTGAACTGACTCTTGAAGGATAAAAAGTATTCCAAGAAAGGTAGCAATGAAAAAGGACATTCTAGGCATTGGAGAAATCCATTGCAAAGTTATAGATACAAGAAATAATCATCGTGCTTGTGTAGCTATGAGTAGATTACTGTGAAGGAATGCAATGTTATTGGAGTGGAGTAATGTATCAAAAGATTACCAAAATCTTGGTTCTGAAGAGATTTAAAGGCCAAATAGAAACATTTATATTTGAGAGTTTGTAGGGGATCCATTGGACTTAGTATCTGTGTGGGTGATACATAATTGGACTTGTGCATTAAGAAAATCACTTTGACAGCTATATAAAGAATAGATTGTAGGAAAAACAAATAGTATGTCCAATGTGACCAAATAGGAAACTCTAGTCATATTTCAAGAGCGAGAGAATGAGGGATTCAAGTTGGGGAGTGGCTGAATGATTAGAGAGGAGATATATGGGAGAGATGTTGTAGAAATAGAATAGAACAAAACTGGTAATTGATTAGGTATTTAAAGTGCATGATAGGGAAGTGTTGGGAATGAGACTGAAGTTGTAAAAATAAGTTACTAGAAAGATTATGTTTCCCTTGACAGGGAAGTTCCAAACAGGGCTGGGTTTGGTGGGAAAATATATTCAAATCTATTTAGGTGGACTCCATGCTGGCCAAAGCTAAGAATCTTTGTCAGACAAATCTTTGCATCTCATACTGAAAGCTTCACACATTTTGGTGTTCCATTAGCAAAACAATTGACTTTTAAAAACAACACATTTTCTCAGCACGCTAAATCATGGTCAGTACAAGTACCCAAGTTCCAAATCCTAGATTCTCTAGGCAAGAAGGAAAATATTTCAAAAACTGCTTTTATACTGAAGACAAAGTAACTGCACTATACCTTGCCTTTGAGATATAACTGTGTACTTAAAATCTATATGTTATCTGGTTTATTTCTTCCTTTAGGATCATGAAACCTCAAATGTAAAAGCTCCTCCTACTCCGTCACCTTGAGTCTTACAAAACTATTGCTCTGTCCCTATAACTGAGAAAGTACTAAATGACTCATTAGCTAGAAATATATTAACTCTTGTGCATCATCCTAGCATGATACCCCAAGAGGGCGAGTCACTTATGAATCAGCAGGAACGCTAATGCATCTACCAAATGAAAGCAATTTATATTCTCAGTCTGATATGAGTCAATAAGGCATAATTATAACCCCGTGGTTTGAGATATGAAATAAAAAATGTAAACTGTTGCTGTCCCTTGCTTTTATTTGAATATGAATCTTCATTGATAGAAGTCCTCAATCAAGCAAAAATAGATTCAGACAATTTTTGTGAGGATGAAATCTGTAGCTTAATTCAAACCAGTTTCCTTTTTGTTTCTGTGCAATAGCTGATGATAATGCCCTAAAAAATCCCTATGCTGCAATATGCTCAGTGTTCTCAGCTGGAGATTAGGGAATTCATACTAGAAAGGTTGACCAATTTCCCATATGCTGCTTGTGAATGTTTACACTCATAAAAAAGGAAAATAAGAGAGATTCTAAATAAGGAATGTCATAACAAAATGTGAATCATCTTAATATTAATGTAATTTCATAGTGCTGCTCATGTGTCAGAAATGACAAATCTTAGCAAACAAAATAATTTTCTAATAATAACAATAATACTTAACATTAATACAGTACCTTAAATTTTGCAAAGCTCTTTATAGATATTATTTCAAATAATTCTCACAACAACACTGTGAGATAAATTCTTCTATTATCCCAATGTTACTTGCTAGGTGACTTGCCCTAAGTTACCTAGCTAGTATAAAGCAGTATTTGATCTTAATTCTTCCTGACTCTGAGTCCAAAGCATCATCTCTTAGGATATAGGACTACTATCACCTTGATATGTGATAGTTTTTCAAATGCTTAAATTCAAAATTTCTGTTACTAAATCCTTCTTTTCTCTAGGCTACACATCAACAATTTCATACACTATTCTTTACATTTCAGGCATTCTAATTCCCTCGACACCCTGGTTGGTGGCCCACCTCTAGGCATTTTTGAGTTTTTTTCTTGTCACATTTTACCAAGAATTAAACACGATATTCCAGATACAGTACCATACTTCTCTTAATCAAAGTTTCTTTTGTTGTGTGTACTACATCATTTCTTTTATTCATAGTAAGCTTTCAACCTATTCTCAGTTCTTTTTTATATGAGCTATTGTCTAGCTATATGACTCTTCTCTATTATATTTTCTTTTGTAGATATAATTTTTAATAATCGTTTTCTTACATGTTGCAATCCTTTTTCTCTTTCCCTCTCTCTCCTGCTGCCTCCTTGAGACAGCAGTAATATTATGTAGGTTTTACATGTGCCTTTTGCTATATATATTTCCGCATTCATTATATGAAAGAAGACACATGTTTATGCAAAAATCACAAAAGTAATAAAATGAAAAGTGGTATGCTACAATCTGCATTCAGTTTCTTGTATGAATTCTTGTATGAATGTTTCTTGTATGAATGTAATTCATTCCATCAATTTCTTGTATGGAAGTGGATACCCTTTTTCATCAAGACTCTTTTGAAACTATTTTTACTTATGTACTTAAAAAAAAACAACTCAGGTGTAAACTTTTTATTTATTCTTTTTAGCCTTTGCCTTCATAGGATTGTAGGAAGCATAGACACAATTTTGGAGGAACCATAGAGTTTATGTACTCTAAACACCTCATATTTGATTTGAAATGACTGGGGTCAAAAAAGAGGAAGCAACTTTTCCAAGGTTATATAAATGGTAAGTTTCAGAGGTGGCAAGAGCCCATGACTCCAAATACTTTTTTTTTCTACTACATGTTATATGAGACTGACCATTTTTCCTGGGTATTTTTAGCTCAAAATATCAATAGGATATTATTAATATTAAGTATTCCTCCCAACCTCAAAGAGAATGTCAGCTCTGAACTCCCTTAAGAAGAGGAACAAGATGAGTAAGAACATTTCATTGACAAAATGTTGCTGTTAATTGAATTCCTTCTTGAGAAGTGAGAAGCTTAAGCTTCTAGTAGGACTCAGCAGGGATATATTAACACTGATCAAAGGAACCGAGTATCACAACTAGCAAAAAGAACCAATGCAAACCATAAAGAAAAAGATCTTAAGAGTCATCAATGACTGAATTCTTGAGCTCAGCAGCACTGATAGCAAATATTTTGCCACAGTGGATGTTTACAAGGCTTAGCCACAACAGAATCCAACAGGAATGATCTAGGATTGAATCTTAATTGCAAAAGGATGTTGAAAAATAAGTCTCATCATCTCATCATGTGATCATATATTTCAAGCAGAAGATACCTTAGAGGCCATCAAATTCAACTTCATTTTAGAAACATTGGAGAGGAGTGAAAGGTAATGTTATTATAAAGATTATATCATCTCTGTCTGTATACCTACTTTAAAACTTTAAAATTCAAATTGTGTCCATTCAGCACTATTTCTCACTTTAAGGTAATTACTCTTTTTAAAAATTCCATATTTTTGTTGTTTTATTTTGTCCATGTTTTCTTTTGCAACATGGCTAATGTGAAAATGTTTTTAATACTTCACATATATATATATATATATAATCACTTGCTCTCTCAAGGACAGGGGAGTGACAGGAAGAAGTGAGAGAATTTGGAACTCAAAGTTGAAAGAATATATGACTAATTTTTTACATGTAATTGGAAGATATTTAATGAAATTAATAAAAATAAGATAATCATCTCTTGAAGCTCAAATTCATTCATGTTTCCATAGTGATAAGGAGTATCAGATTCAATAACATAGAACTCTTAAGTAAGGCACCTCACTGGGTTGTTGTGATGACCAAATGTGGTAGCATATGTAAAATGCTTTAGAAACTTCAAAGTACTACATAAAGGTTACTTTCTTTCATCATTATCACAACCATCTTAGTTATTATCTTAGTTATTATTATTAATATTATACAGTGTACAATATGTAATTTCCAAAGGATATTAAATTAAAATTAGATATCATGTGATTATGGCTCTCTTTAGTAACAGTTGAGTTTCTTAATTTGTGTAGTAAAATGGGAGTATAGACCAGTATCTGATTTTCATTGTTCTTTCCAAGTACAGAGTTGAGTAATTAGAGCCTTTAGAATTAATTCAGACTCTATTTTAAAGCAAACTGGCAAAGGACAAAATATAACTGCACACATTACATTAGCTTTGTTTGTTCTTGCATATTCATGAAAACAATGAAATAAGTTGAGTCTAGTCATTTAGGACATAGGTATACCCTGCCCATCACATTTGGTTCTGTATTTTAAAAAATACAGGATAGGTTAAGTTAGCCATGTTATCCTGGAACATTTAATTGCACAAGAATTGTTTCATTAATATATCAGCTAAATAATAGTGATAGGTAACATTTATATAGAACTTTAAGGCTTGCAAAGTGCTTGATCTATATAATCTTATTGGAGACTCACAGCAGTACTTCATGATTCATCCCTATTTTATGGATAGGGAAATAGGTTACCAGAGAGTAAAAAAAGCTAGTCCAAGAAGTTGGATTCAAACTCATATCTTTCCATCTTCAAGTTCAAGCTAACCACTACTTACTATATCATGACATATTACAATAGGATTTAGTGATTTTACAGTGGAATTTAACGGTGATATAATAATAATGATAGAATGTATGAGGTGTTCAGAGAAGACAATAATATCTGGTGTGAGAATTTCCCATGCTACTTTATTCCTTTAGTGTCTACCAGCCACCCAACTGTCACCTATAGCTCTAAGAAGCTGCAGCATGCACAATGACCATACCACAGTAAATCATCTCAACTGGTAGGCCAACCTAGGTTGAAAGTAACTGATAGGCTTCAAATTGTGAAAGAGAATTCTCTACTCTATTGTCTATCCAGAGTAAACACTAATTTAAGTACCTCACTAGAGACTGAAGATAGGATTAACTCTCCTTTGTCTACCTTTTAAATTGAATCAACTAAAGATTGAACATGCTACTTAGTACTAGGTGAGAAAAAGCAAGATACTTGGAGGGCTCCAGCCTTTTTTTAAAAAATCAATCACTCAGAAATTTGTGAATTCTTTTAAGAAGTTCACACAAGAGTTCAAACCCTCAGAAAATGTTCAATCAGGAATCTGTGAACCCTTTTTGATGACTATTCACCCCTGCAGAAAATGAGAACTGGTTCTCATAAACACTTCCCCCTGGGTAGTATTAGGCAAATTGGAAACTGATTGGCTCCTGTGAAGAGGGGAAGGAAAAAGGAGACACCAAAAAAGCCACAAAATTCTTTGGCTAGAGGAACATGGTCTTTGAGAAGATAGTCTGAAGAGAGTGTCTTCTGGAGATAGTCTTGGAAGGAGCTTTGCTGGAGACTGCATCTTGCATAGTGGGCTTGGAGCTTGGCTCCAATTTAGACTCTGACTCCTGAATTACTTTGCTGGGTGAGTGAAAGGCTAACTTCCTTCATAGTTTTCTAAGAGACTAGCTTTCATCTTGGAAGATTCCTAGTGAGGACTAGTATATGTATTTTCTCTAACCTCTTTCACATTTCTATATTTTATTGTTTCCCCTCTATTTTGGTAAATAAACTTCTGACTTGAGATATAATAATTTTGGCAACCACATTATTTCATATAATTTAAGTCCAACCATTAAATTTAACATTTAGAAAACCCATTGGTGAATAAGGAGGATGTCTATCCCCACCATGTGAAGATGTCTCCTGGCAGAAGGAGTGGCTTTTGTTCAAATGGTTATGAAGGTGGTAAAAGCAGGTGTTGTGGATTACCTAGAGATTGGTCTGTTATTGAAATACTAAGGTCATCCACTACATCCAGAAACATCATCATTTGACTTTTGCCTTGCAATTGGACTTTGATAACTCTTTTTAGGCTTCTTTATTTTTATTCCTTTTAAAGAGACATTATTTTCCCAATTACATGTAATATCAATTTTCTACATGTTTTCTGAAGTTAGAAGATCCAAGTTGTCTCCTTTCCTGCTTGCCCTTCCCCTCTCAGAGTTAGTAAGCAATTTAATATGTATTATACATGTATTATCATGCAAAACATCTTTTTGTGTTGGTAATTGTTGTAAAAGAATACTCATATAAAACCAAAATCTCCAAATAAAATCATATGAAAACTAATGTGAAAAATCATATGCTTAGATGTGCATTCTCTTCCTATAATTATATACTCTTATTTCTTTGACTGGTTATAATCTGGTTCCTTGGACTTCCTTTCTCTTACACATTAGTCTTTCCTCACAGTTCTTCTAATAAATAATAGGTGTACTTCATATAGCATTTAGTATGTGGCAGGAATTGTGCTCAGCATTTTACAAATATTATCTCATTTGATTTCCATAATAACCCTGTTATGTGGGTACTATAATTATCTCTACTTTTCAGCTAAGGAAACTGAGGCAAACATGTTAAATAATTTAACCATAGCTACAATATTTTAAGTGCCTGAGACCAGATTTAAACTCAGATCTTCCTGAACCAGGCTGTGTTATATCTGCTGTCCTACTTACCTGCCCCAATTTTCTTGCCTTCTTTTCTCTCTGTACAGTCTCCAGACTAAAAGGCAGAGTAACATTTCCCCTCCCTTTCCAGTCATATTGTATATGAATGAGGTTTTTCGTTAAAAGTTATTGGAAGTTTTTTAAGACAATATCAAGTAAGTAATAATATCCAATAACTGATGATAATAATATGGTTCATAGTAAAACTATAAAAGCAACCAAAACCCTAGTACTTTCATTAATTACAATTAGGAATTTGGATGTCATCCAAGCATTTCACTAATGACATAAACAAAAGAGCTCATTTTGAAGCAGTTTCATTAATTACCTTTAAGATGTTCCCATAGAATGGACCCAACAACTAGTATGAGAGCCAAACACCATTGCTATTAAAAGATGTTATTTCAAATGTATCAAGCTAAGATTATAATCTCTTTCTAACGAACAGTTTTTTCTCCAACACTTTGGCACACTCATCTTTTTAAATCACTTACCAAAAGAATTATCTTATTTTGTTTTATTAACAACTGTTTGGGGAAATAAATATACTTTCAATGAGTTATTCATCTTCAGTGATGATAAAACTGAACTTTAAGTCATGATGAAATAATTATAGATTTTGAGTCTTACAAAAGAAAAAATGGAGAGGTGTATTAGGATTTCCAAAGAGAATATTTCACTTTGCAAGTTCAGTGACTTCCATCTATAGGAGAGCTGATCATTATTGGAAACATGCTAATTGTAGGTTGATGGACATTACAGCATCTTGCTGTGATATTTAGTTCAGTGAAATGTGAATAAAGAAGAACTCCCAAGGATGCATTATGCTAAAATGTTCATGGTTTAGCCTTATGTCATTATTAATTATTAAGAGTTATGAATAATAACATATTTTGCTTTCATTGCATTTTAATATTTCCTTACCTAATGAGCCTTTTCTTATTTAAAAGATTTATAAAAAGAAAAAAAATCAGTTCAACAAAACCATCTTATACAATGACCACAAATAATAATATATTCAATACTCCACACCCAAAGTAATTCACTTTGACAATAAAGGGTATTTTTTCTTAATAGATCTGTCAGATCCCTGTTGATCATCATAATTATACGATCATTTTCATTTTCTTATTCTTTCCATTTCCATTGTTGTAATCAGTGTATAAGTTATTTACCTGGCCTTATTTTTTTTCTAAATGTTTACATGTCTTCTAATGCTTCTTTGAATTCTTCACCTATATAAATTCTTATAGTGCTATATCTCATACCTTTCCACTACTTTATTTGTCTACTATTTCCTCAAATTTGTATAGTATTTGTTTCAAAATGAAAGATTTGGTAGCTCTGATTATATCATAATTTCCTTAATAAGAAGCATATATATTTAAAGATGGTGATATATTTAGGGACGGACAGAAAAAATGTTTCCAGTGACTCTCTCAGTATTACCCAAGTACTTTCCTTTAAATATTGAAATATTTGGGGGCTTGGTGAAGAGCCAAAATGGCATAGAAGAAGCAGAGAAAATTTGAACTACTTGAATTCTCTCCAACAACCTTAAAATAATGGTTCCAAATGAATACTGGAGTGACAGAACCAGTAAGGGGACAGAGTGAAGCAACTTTACTGCAGAAAACATCTTTAAAGGTATACAGAGAGGGTCTGATTCACTTGGGTGAGAGGGGAGAGCATCCGGTAGCAAGGTCTAGTCAAGGAGTACTAGTGTGGACCAATAGCAAGTCTGCACCTCACATCTCCTGCTCTGGGTTCTGAACTTAGGTCCAAGCCAATGTGGAGAACTTGAGACCCTGCCTAAGCTAATATCAGTGTAACCCTATGCACACAAAGTTTCAAGATCTAGCCCAAGCTCCAAACCCTAACATGAGATAGTGGGCAAGAAGACTAGTAGATATGAGCTCAAAGGGAGGCACAGAATCCATAACTATATCTGCAGTGATGTATAGTATACTAGCACAAGGCAATCTATGTGTTAGGCCTGGTGTACATAAGTCTAAAATTATATCTGGAGCCCTAGACCAAGCCTAAATTGAAAACCTTCACCCCATTTAAATGCAATACGTGTAGAACTTCTGACCTGTATAAGCTCAGAGCAAAGACCAGAGACACTAGCTCAAGGCTAGATTACTAGCCTCAGGGTAAAGCATTACATGGTGTACCATACCTGATCAAGACTAGAATGAGTCCCAAAGCCATTGCCCAAGCCTGGAGCTAGACCCTGATTCCCAGCACAGTGTAGCTTACAGTTTACTGAGCTCTGCAAGCCATTAGCATTCTCAGGGGGTGATTGAATCAGCAGTGGGAGATGATTTTCAGAGTTCCTAGCCCATAGGCCAACATGCCACAAGAACTAAAACTTGAAGAAACCCAGAAATAGAAGTGAAGATAGCATCAAAGACAAACTGACATTGAAGAGAATGCCTCTCTACCCTGAGAACAGAACCTGCCCTTAAGATGAATATAAAAGTCAAGAAAAAGTTTGAGAAAATGAACAAACAAAATAAATCTTACCATAGAAAAAACTTTATGAAGAAAAAAAAGAGCAAGACAGACACAGAAGGGGATATTGAAAGGAGAAAAATATAAATTAATCAAAACTTTTAGAACAATTCAAAAAATATTTCAAAAGTCCATTAAGAAAGGGAAAGGAAAATTAAGAAAAAGAAATGAAAGCAATGCAAGAAGAAAATAACAGCATAAAAAGCAGAATTGGCCAAATGGAAAAAGAGATTTAAAAGCTCACAGAAGAAAATAATTTATTAAAAATTAGAACTGTATAACTAGAAGCTAATGACTTTTTGAGACATCAAAAACAATCAAAGTCAAAATATTTTTTAAAATAGAAAAAAATATTCACTATCTTACTGAAAAATAATAACCCCAGGAAATAGATGCAGGAGAGACATTATAAGAATTATTGGATGACCTAGAAGCCATGATTTAGAAAAAGCCTCGACATCCTATTACAAGAAATTATTAGAGAAAATTGCCATGATATATATTTTTGAACAAAATAGTAAAATAGAAATTGAAGGAATTCACAGACACCTCTTGAAATAAATCTCCAAATGACAATTCCCATGAATATTATAGATCAATTCAAGAGTCCCTAAGTCAAAGAGAAAATATTGCCAACAGCTAGAAAGAAGTATTTAAAATATCATTGAGCTAAAGTGAAGATTACATAGGACTTAGAAGCTTCCACATTAAAGGATAAGAAAGCTTGGAATGTGGTAGTATAATAATTATAAAATTTAGGTTTTTATGTTAATATGAAAGTTCTAAAATCAATCTAAATATTGATTTAAAAATATTATGACTTAAGTCAAAATGACTTTTAGCAGCATTATTTACAGAGATGGAAAGAGTGAAAGTAGAGAAATATAAGAAGAGGGTAAAGAAAATGTCTAGCCTATCACCCTAAATGTTGTTCCACTGTTTGGCTCAGTCCCAGCAGGGCTCTGTAACCTTCAGTCAGAGGAACCAATAGTGTCTTCAGCAAGGATTCCACCAGAGCAGCCTTTTCCAGAAAAAGAAGGCCTCTCCAGAACCAATCTTCTCCAGAAGTCAGGAAAGGAAGGCCAGCTACTCACCGAGCAAGTCAATGCAAGATCCAGGGAAAGATTCTCCTCCTTCAGTCCAGCTCACTGATGCAGAGTCCTAAGACAAAGACACAAGGCAAAGTCCCAAAGAACTGAAGTCCAAAAGAACTCCTCCAAAGAATTTCAAAAACCAAGATTGAAAAATGAAGTCCCTTGGACAGAAAGTTCAGGACTTTTTATAGTCCTTTTCCCACTTCACTTCCTGTCCCTTCCTCTACTTTACAGGAACCAATCACAGTCTTTCAATTTGCCTAGCACTGCCCAAGGCGGTTGGCAGTGGCCTCTGGAGTTGTCATCTACTCTAGCAAGTGACTCAAATTCTCTTACTTAGGGTTAAGTATAGGTGCTTAAGTTTTTTCATTGCTTGATTTAAAAGTTGCTGATCATAGAAAAAGAAAGTTTGATTCTCTCAGTATTCTGGAGGGCAAAAGAACTAGGTTTGCAACCTAGAATCACCTACCCAGAAAAACTAGTATATTCTGTAAAGGTGGGAAAATAGTCATTTCATAAAATGGATTTCCAAGCATTTCTAATGAAAAGACCAGACTTAAACAGAAAATGTGATGTCCAAATACATATTCAAGAGAAAAATAGAGGTAAATAAGAAAAAATAAAATTAAAGGAATTAGTAAGATCAAATTTCTCATAATCATTTGTCAAAAGATATTTATAATTCTTATTTCTTTATTTTTAATTCAGTTTGAAGAAGTATACATAGACAGAGGGTGTGAGAGTAAAATGATTACAATGATAATATTTGCAAAAAACAGGCAGTGAAAATAAAGGATTACACTAAGAGAAATGGAAAAGGAAAGGTGAAATTTTCTCACCTAATAGGCATGAAAAACTATTACTTCAGAGGGAAAATGAGCATGGTGATGGGCAATGCTTCAATCTTTTTCTCATCATAATTGGTTCAGTGAAAACATAACAACTATACTCATTTGGTTATATAATTCTATCTTCTATGGATAAGTAGAGGGGAAATAAGGCAAAGTAGTAGAAGGGAAAGTAGAGAGAGGTTGATTAAGAGCTAAACAGGAAGGGTGACATGTAAGGAGAGAGAAAGAGGAGAATCAAAAATGAAAAATAATATGGAGGGGAATGCACAGTTGATAATCATTACTGTGAATATGAATGAGGTGAACTCATCCACTAAAAGGAAGCAGAGAGCAGAGTGGATTAAAAACCAGATTCCTGAGATGTGTTGGTTACAAGAAACATATTTGCAGCATGGAGATACACACATGGAGCTGGAAGAGAAATTATTTTGCATTAACTGAAGAAAAAAATAGGAATGGCCATCAAAATCTCAGACAAAGCTTTGTAAAAAACATTCTCTCATCCTTTGTTGATCACATTAGATTCTTTCTTGGCCTTTCCTCACATCTCTAAACTTATTGTTAGGCTTACAATCCTCTTTATAGGTCCAAATGGTCATCAGTTCAAAATTTTAGATGCTTATATGTTGAATTACTTTCTACTCTAGTCACAATTTTGTGCAAACCATGATGGAATCTCTGTGTCTCCTTGACTTGATAGCACAACTTTAATTCCATAATACAGATTTAAAGTTTAAATTTCCTTCAGCTCCATTCTCACTGAGTTTTGGAGGCCAGGGTAGGGGGTGGGGTGGAGAATAACCACCTATAAAAGTAAATTCATATATAGACACAGTCAGTTGTGTATATAAATGTAAGGAAATTAGTAGGGAAATAAGAGGTGTTGGGTATAATTAAAAGGGATGGAAGGGTAAATTATGAAATGGTGGATAGAATAAGGGAAGGAGTAGTTAGAAGCAAAATAAACTTTTGAAGAGGGACAAGATAAAAAGATTAAAGAAACATATGAAAATGGGATAGATAGAAATATAGGATTAGAATTAGTTATCATAACTATAAATGTAAATGAAATAATCTAATCCCCAAAACAGAAGCAGTTAGAAAAATTAGTTACTTAGTTTCTAAGTGCTCAGTGGATACACTGAACCTGAAATCAGGAAGACCAGATTTCAAAGGTATCCTGAAGACAGAAGATGAAAGAAAAAAGAAGAGAAAAAAATTAACAAGGAGGCTCTGAATTTCATCTTGAATTAAAAAATAGAACACTTTGAATTATGTTTTGTGAGTTTTTTTGTTTATTTTGCTCTGTTTTTCAAAATAACATGCTAGGGAATCAGATTATTGACTAGAACAAAATGTCTTGTCATGACACGTGATGTTAGTTTTAGAAAAGTGGCAAATTCATTCTGAAGCTTTCCAAATTAAAATAAAAGCACCAATTAAAACAACCAAAATAAACAATTAAGATTCCATTTTTTATGCAGAGAAAGAGACTTTTTGTAGTGTCATTTTCTGTTTGCAAGTTTCCTTCAATTAGGAATGTCAACTTAAGCCCAAACACAGCTTGTAATGTAACTCTTTTTGGAGCCAAAATGAAAATAGAAAATGTGCACACAAATATTCTGTGATAAGAAAATTTCATTTTCAAAAAGGATATTTTTTGTTGAAAATAAATCTTTACTTGTTTACCATAGTTCTAGCCTTAGAATGATTCCTTCTCAAATGCATTTAGAAATGCTCTTTTAAAAAATGATAATACTTGAGAGCTATTTACTGAGTTGATAAGATGCCACTACCCTTTATCACTAAACACTTTACATATCATTTCTTTCTAGCATAGCTGTGAAATGTCTTCCATTAAGGGTTTAGACTGCTTTCACACTGTCCCATCATTGTTTTGCCTTACATTCCTTTCCAAGAGAATTTTAAGTCAACATTCTTTAGTCCAAAAAAAAAAAGAAAAAAAGTCTTCTGAATATGCTTTATATCAGTGGTTCTCAAACTTTTTTGGCCTACCTCCCCCTTTCCAGAAAAAATATTACTTAGTGCCCCCTGGAAATTATGAAACTATATATTGAACTTAGAATAGAATGTAAAATGAAAAAAAAAGTGTGGCCATCACCACTTCCCTGGATTGCTACAGCACCCACCAGGGGCCGGTAGGATGCACTTTGGGAATCGCTGCTTTATATGGAATGTTACTTAATATCTTACAAAGGTATTTTATTGGAATTTGATGGTGTGAATTCTTGCTTTCAGTTTATGTTATAAGAATTTTACATCAAGTAAAATCTTTTGAGAAGTAGCTTGATATAGTAGATAAAGGATAGTTCTTGGAGTTATGATTCTTGGAATGAGGAATATCTGGGTTCAAGGACTTTTAATACATATTAGCTCAAAGACAAGGAACAAGTTATTTAGATTAACTGTGACTCAGACAGCTTTCTAGGGTTTAAATTACCAATGAATTATCTATTTTCTTCTGTGAAGTTTCCATGTAGATTGTTCATAATATATTGATGACATAAGTTCCAGATCAAAAAAAAAAATGTTCAGTGTGTCTGGATCATGCAGTCAAATATCTTATGAAATGGCATCAAGAGTTCTGGTTTTTTCAACTAAGAAAAATTATCTGTTTTTTCTTCTATCAAATAGAAATTCGATAAACAAATGAAAATATAAAAAAATTTAATTTGAACTTGAAAATCAAAGGAATCTGCCAATTCAGTTTTATACCTTTTCTATATTTAAGTCCTAGATTTTTCTGTAGCACAGAGAAGTTGTGCAAGCTACCTGAACATGTTTCAAAAGTCATCTTTTAATATGGATCATCCTAATTTCAAGGTAAGTTCTCAATCTATTGTGTCTTGCTACTTACTATTTATTTTTAATTATATTAAGTGCCTATTGCAGCATTTTTAAAAATAGTGACTATATAAATGAACAGAAGCTAACACAGACTATTATTACATACTAAGGAAATAATATGATGAAATCTGCTGCCAAAATAGTCTAAGGGAACCAAAAATACCTTGTCTAGGAAAAACTGGATCATTTAAACAAAGGAAGAACATCCAAAGGCAATAACAATTTAGATTGTAGGTAAATTTTTTTTTAAATCTATGGAGAAATTTGATGGAAGATTATGAGTAGCATCACTTAAAAGAACATCAAGAAACAATAGAGAGGATGGAAAATAAGGTTACAGAGAACATGACAAAAGACTCCACTAAGTAATGTCATCCTGAAGGTACTTATGTATAAAACTGGAAGCCCAGAAAATGGACAGAAAATGGAAAAAAAAACAAAACAACCTGATCTACTTCTTCCATCAATGATAATGGTGCTCATAGATTGAGACTGTTAATGTCTTTGTGCCCTTATATTCAACCTTAAGAAGTAGAAATGGTACCACAAAAAACAAATCTAAAAAGAGTATGTATCCATCCATACATTCAGATGTTTCTTAAAGTGATCATCAATTTTCTATTTCTGCTAAGTTTGACAAAATTAATTTGATAAGAGATAATGCATATAAATTATAACTTGAATAAATGGAGTGATTTAGAGGTAGTATATAGTCATGACATCACAAAATTATAAAGATATTTCAAAATGTATGTCATTCTACATATTCCTTAATAAAGACCATAGTATTTTATTTGTTTTTATAAAACTATATAACATATATTTACTACTGATCTTCAGATACTATAGGAGTTGTTATAGTCATTCCTCTAAAGGAATAATTAACAAGTTCTGAAAAGAAAAAGAATGATATACATTGTGTTTTGAGAAATTAACACATAACCTATATTATAACAATATTAAAGAAGCTAGGTAACAATTATATAGTTCGTAAAAAAAAACCCTAAAGAATTTAACCTGAACTGTTTGAAGAAAAAAACTAGAAAAGAGAGTACTAGAAAATTCACTATACAAGTGAAATCACAAGTTTACTATTTGTCTCTATAATTACATAAGGATCAACAATTACATAGATACATTGACATACATATGCATATGTGTGCACTGATGTGTGTATGTAGGCTAGGGGAGTTGTCAAGTTCATCCCTATATTTACACAACTATCATAATAGATTAAATGACTTATGCAAGAAAACAAAATCAGTATGTATCAGATGAAAAGTGAACTGAAGACTTCTTGACTCTGAGAACACCTCTCATAAGAATACCATGCTGTATCAACTCTCACCTCAAAGAAGTATTAATGATAAGAGGAAAAAAAAACTTTTGAGAAGCAGATGAACCTTGGATACTTTTCCTTTTTTAAATTATCAGACCATACTTTTCAATGAAATTTTTATCTTCTTATCTGTGCTCATTGTCATTCAACAGACTTGGCACTGAACCTTTAAGCTATGGGAGTTTTTGACATGAGAAATATCAGAGCCAAGTGTTCACTTCAGTGTTATGTAGAAAAAACAAACAAATTCATTCATTTCTATTGGTCCTGCACACAATTATTTAATATCTTTGCACTCTCAGTACAAAGTGATTAAATTCATCCAACATCAATGTATATACTAACTTATTTTGGAGGACCATGACAGTTTTTTTAATAGTTTTTTCTGAATTTTCCTTGTTTTCAAAAAGAATTCCCTTATATTTTCACATTTAATGTTTAATAAGAATGATAATATAGATAGATATCAAGGGCTTCTTTTTTTTTCAAATTATTGGCCACTAGACAAAGATTACATTCTAAAACTATTAAGTTCTTTGTAGATTTTCCTGACTCTGAGGTCAGGCATTTATCCTTTTTTGGAACTTATTCATTTTCTTATTCTCTTCTCCTCTACTGATTT
Organism: Gracilinanus agilis; assembly: GCF_016433145.1. Lineage (NCBI taxonomy): Eukaryota > Metazoa > Chordata > Mammalia > Didelphimorphia > Didelphidae > Gracilinanus > Gracilinanus agilis. Next base: position 126,583,690 of record NC_058134.1, read on the forward strand.
AGGAGAATGAGGGAATATGTTCCAAAAGCTTAGGTGGGGGCTACTAAGTGAAGTATATGAAGGGAATAAAGACAGAAGACTTAGAGAAAAGGTAGAGGGCTATCAAAGATACGAACATAAATTTGGAAATTGAAGTCATATCTTATGAAGCAAAGATTGCTTCATAAATGGAGAACTTCTAGATATTGGTCTTTGCCTTGTCTTAGAGACTATGTCAACTGGAGAGCCATACTTTTGAATTTCAGAAATCCATGAGGAAACATAGGAAGTTAAGGAGAGGGAAAAGCAAATATAGAAAAAAAAGATAGAGAGAGGCAGATAGACAGTTCTTCTCTAGAAAGAAATCAATGGGTGAATGTGAGGTTTATTGGTATCCCTAGTGAAATATGGCAGGAATCACCCTTATAATCTATATTTTAGTTTTGGAACTAATGCATAGTTATTCAATGATTGCTGTATTTTCTCCTTCATTTAATTTTTTTCTGTAATATTATGAAGTCATTGATTCTAATCAGAAACCTAAATTTAGTACGAATTGATTTCCTTCATTTGAGAAAAAATTAGAAAATTCACCAGACTTGACAGTGAACCTTCATGCTCTGAAAAGGACTGGATTCCTAACAATCAGAATCTCTTAGCTTTGCCTTAAACATAATTGTTTTCTAATATCAAGTCATTTTTCTCCTGGACATGGTACCAATGGAAAAGTGTAAATCAGTATATCAATTTGAGTGTGCAAGGAACGTTTTTTACCAACTGTCCTTATAATAACACCTATGGAAATGATTTCTGTTTTTCCTCTTCTCTGTTGAAATACTTATTTTTTAAATCTAATTAAATACAATTTGTAGATGATATAAACTGATAAATAACCCTGAAGAGAGGTATGACAGATGACCTCTGAGGATATGATTAACCATTGCATTTGGAGGTTAAGTGAGAAATAATCCTCTAGGCTTATTCTAGGTTATATGAGAAACATGCAAAGTAGATCAAAGTTACCTTAGAAGGAAAAGCACTAACAGATGGGGTTAGAAGAGGGGAAAAGATTCCTTCAGAAGGTACCATTCGAACTGAGCCTTGAAGGAATCCAGGCATTCTGAGAGGTGAAAGCCATAAAGGATAGAACAAGGTTAATGGGAGCTAGGCAATGCAAAAGTAGACAGAAAAGAGATGATGCATCCTGTACAAGGAATAAAATAAAAATAAGCCATTATGACTAAATTCTAGAATTATTGGAGAGGAGTAAATGTATAAAAAGACTCAAGACTCAAAAAGTTGGAAGGGATCATGCTGTAAAGAATTTTAAATGCTAAGCAGTGTGTTTATAGTGAATCCTAGAGGTATTGTTTATCAACTGTGACAGAGTAGGGGGTGAAATTGTGAATTTCTCTTGGAGTTGTGTGTAGGATGGATTGTAGTAGGGGGATATTCCTTAAAAAAGGAGATTACTTAAAATATTGTTAAAATTTCTTAATGTGGTGATGAGTCTGTCAAATAAGGAGGTAGCTATAGGAATGGAAAGATAGAGGACTTTAACCAAGAATCAAGATGGGGAAGAGAGGATGATGGATTGGCCAAAAACTGAAGGGAGAATATATTTCAGGAGATAGTGTGTAAGAAGAATAAGGGTTAGGGCTCCAAGACATAGAGAGTGCCCAAATGACAATAAACTACAATCAGATAGAGACATTTTCAGAGTTCATAAACATGAAAACAGTCAATTGTGGGTGATGGGAAGATGAATGATCTGATCATTTTGAGTAGACTTGCAGTGAGGTGAGATGCATCATGTAAAATAAGTGGAGGAATTATGAAGTTAGTATGTTTGAGCGAGTATCAGCATGTATTTTGATATCCTCTATGAAGAAGGCAAAAGTTGGGGAGTGAAATAGGTGGTACTAATGGGATATCAGTAGTTTCAAGGAATAGTTACTCAGGGCCAGTATCAGAAGATACACAGGGGGCAGCTGGGTAGCTCAGTGGAGTGAGAGTCAGGCCTAGAGACAGGAGGTCCTAGGTTCAAACCGGCCTCAGCCACTTCCAGCTGTGTGACCCCGGGCAAGTCACTTGACCCCCATTGCCCACCCTTACCACTCTTCCACCTATGAGAAAATACACCGAAGTACAAGGGTTTAAAAAAAAAAAAGAAGAAGATGCACAGGGTTTGGGATGGTCAACAGGGTGACAGGATAACAAACGAAGTCCAAGTAGGGGCAATAAACACAGGGATGATTTGATTTATTTAGTAAGGGAAGGTGGTGAAGGGAATTTGGATAATCTTATCTAATGTATCTAACTAACCCTTCCCAACAAATCTACAGTTGTTTCCTCACGGGAAGCCTTCATAGAGATATCAAGTACACTGTCCTTTACCTCTCTACCTGAAGTCCCAGTCCCTAATATAAATAAACTCCACTTATCCAAATCCCACCTTGGGTGGTAATAGAGTTATTTAGATTGGAAGCTAAGCAAGAACAGGGCTCAAGGAAAGGTTCTCACTGACAGATGCCTTAGGTTATCAAGCAGTTCTGTAGATGTAACTCTAAACCAGCAGGAAACAGGATAACCCCAGGAACAGGTATGATGATAAGATGTAGCAAAAGGAAAGCCAGAGGATCCACCACAGGAGACAAGACAAGATTCAAGGCTCAAAGGTCTTTTAGAAATAGCCCAGTCACTTCTGCAGAATTCCAGAACCTTTCCTTCCTCTGTTCAAATCCTTTCTTTCCTCATAACAGGAGGAGAGAAAGATTGTAAGACATCCATTGAACCTACTAAAGACAGAAGTATCCTAGAGATATGTCAACAGCAGCTATCAGAATTTTGATTTGATTATAGCTGTGGATTGAGTAAACCTCCAGGGTGAAGAGGTTTACCAAGTGATGGGTGAAGAGGAAAAGAAACAGGAAATGGTAATGGGGAGAAAATAATATTCTAACTTCTGTGATAATGAGATTAAATATACCCTGACCATGTTTAGATTTAATCACCAAAAGTGAAAACATGTCCACTTAACTAACAAGTTGGGAGGTCTGTGACCCACGTGTGGTAGAGTGAGTGTCAAATCAGAATTTACTGGCTGCCTTCTGGGCAGTCCTAAGAAAAGCATCTGTTGTGATTAGACACATAAACTAAGAGGAAGGCAAAGGAAGTGACACAAAAGAAGCTCCTTTAAGAGACCTCAGTGAGCTCAGCTCATCTCTTCTGGTTTGTGGCCGGGACTTGAAGGAGCTCTGGACATTGGTGAGATTGTTCTTAAATCTTTCCTTTGGAATTCCACGTGGTGAGTGTAAAGACTGAATCTTCCTGAACTTCTCTTAAGGAACACCCTTTTTAATAGACTCTGTGGCTAAAGCTTTTGCTTTGTTCACCCTTTGAGCCTCAGATTTTCTGGTCTTGGGATCAAGGTCAGATTTTCCTCAGCTGAGGGTTAATTAGATCTACCTTTATTGAACTAGGGGGATCAGAGCAAATTACCTAGTATGTTAGATTACTTATCCTATCTTATTCTCTTTCTAATTTCCTTATTTCTTCTTCCTCTCCTCATTTGTAAATAAACTTCCATAAAAGCCATTTTGACTTGAGGTTATTCTTTAATTGTAGGATTGATAATTATTCAATTCCCTGGTGACCAACCTTCTAATATTAACCCAATAGAACACCCTTTTTACCCCTTGCATTTCTCAACCTTGAATAATGAGTCTAGGGTAGTGATGGGCAAACTGAGGCCCCCTGAAATGTTCTATCTGGTAGTGCGACATTATTCTTAATCTGATGAATACAATGAGTAGGATACAATACAATGAAACTTGGAAAGAGTTGCCTTAGAAAAAGACTGACAGATGAGAATTTCCTTTCCTTTGGCCCCTACTTTAAAAAGTTTGCCCATCACTGGTCTAGGGGATTGAGTGTAAGTCAAGATAACCCTAGAAAGGGAGGCAAGGGAAGATGGATTTTCAGGAAAGAGCCAGGTCTCAGAGAGAACCAGAAGATGGAAGGAGCAGTAAAGGAAAATGTTTAAGCTTAAAGGTGTTTTACTGTGAATGACTTAACTCTCATCAACAATGCAAAGATCCAGGAAACCATAAAAAAAATTCATGATGACAACGACTAGCCACTGCAATAGAAGAAACTGATGGAATCTGAATGCAGATTGAAGCATATCATTTTTTACTCTATTTCCTTCATGATTTTTTTCTTTTATAAACAACATACCTTCTTTCACAACATGACAAACATGGAAATATGTATTGCATGATAGCACATGAAAATATATCATATTACCTACCATCTCATGGAAGAGGGAGGAGAGAGATGAAGGAATAGAAGACATTACAAATGTTGAAAGCAATTATTAAAAATAGTAATTTTAATTTAATTTGATTTAATTTAAAAATTAAAAAAATACAGGTAGCCTTAAAAAGAAACCTATAGAAAAATTTTAAAAATCAAAATAAAAAAGATGAAAACTCTCTTATTATTTGTGGAGCAAATATTCCAGAAAGCACATCCAAAGGGTGGGTAATTTTGAGACAGTACAATGAGGTCAGGGATGGGTTAAATAATATAAATATATACTGGTCTCAGCCAGAACTATTTTGTGATTTTCACAAGCTCCACTCAGCAATGCTTGAGCAGAAGTGTAGGAAGAAGATAGTGGGACTATCTACTTAGTATATGTAAGTATGTCAGGCCAAGTGAAGCATTTATTAAGTGTTGACTACATGCCATGTACTATGCTAAACTTTAGAGATATAAAGAAAGGAAATAAACAATCTCTGCTCTAAGGAGTACATGGTCAAATGGATTGTAGAGTCAATTAGAAAAAGGGTAAGGGCAGGCAGCTGGATGGCTCAGTGGATTGAGAGTCAGGACTAGAGACAGGAGGTCCTGGGTTCAAATCTGACCTTAGACACCTCCTAGCTGTGGGACCCTGGGCAAGTTACTTAACCCCCATTGCATAGCCCTGTAACAAATGAAATTAATATAGAAGGATATATATAAAAGATATTAAGGTTTAAAAAAAAAAAAGAAAAAGTGTAAGGGATCAAATGATTCAGAACCAGTGAATTCCACTGATTCAGAAAGAAACAGAAATGGAGAAGGGAGAAAAGCATAATTATACATTAGTAATATTCTGGGAAAGTACTGAAATATACTGAAGGGTTAGGGAAATTAGAAGTCATGATGATGAAGAAAGGGTGTAGATATATTTTTAAAAAAGATGAAATAATAACAATATAAATAAAAGACTGCATGAATATGAACAGAGGTATTTTGAATTATTTGAATGAAGTAATGATAAAATAATATGATGCTTTAAATATCCCTATGTTTAGTTAAGGTAGAATATAAGAGTAAAATTTGTAAATTAGATTGAGGAATTGGGAAGATAGAATATTTGAGGAAGCATCAGTAGGAATGTTTAAAATGCAGGAGTTAAATAGAAAGACAGTGAGTTGGGCAATAAATTCAGTGTATAACAGCTCATGGTATCTGAATGAAAATTTAGACAGCATGAATACCAAAGGAGAAGTTGTAGATTGAAAGCAGTAGTTGGAAAATCTGGAAGTGACAATAGGTAGCAAGGATTATTTTCATTCCTTTACCTAAATCAATATGTTTCGGATTATGAATGAAAGTGCAGGAGAAATTATGAAGGTAAGTAGGTATGGAATGTCATTACTGGGGAACCAGTTTTTAGTGCATCCTACACACTGCTGCCAAAATAAAATTTCCTTAAAGATCTGCCATGCCATTTTCTTATTCCATTAGTGCCAGGGGCTTCCTATTGCTTCCAAGAAAAAAATTATATATTTTGTATTTTAATTATATAAAAATTCTCTTTTTTATATTTTCAAACCTTGTAGAACTTGATCCTATCTCTCAAATTTCACAGACTCTTCTGATTTCTCTTCCCAGAAAAAAAATCAAACACTTTTGCAAATAGCATTCTGTATGATCCAGTTAATTTGGCTCTCTCTTCATTTCTCATGTACAACACTCCACCACAAGTCTTTATGTTGACTCTCCTATATGCTTGAAATGTACTTTCCATTTCTCTTTACCTGATAGAGTCCTGATTTTTCTTTAAGATGCAGCTTAGGAACAATCTTCTGCAAGAATTCTTTCTAATAGCCTCAACCACTTGTGTGCTCCCTTGATAGGTAATTTGTATTTAAATATTCGGTATATATTTGATTATATTAAATTGATATTTATATAATTTAATATATGACCTTGTTTTACATATGTGATATTTTCTCTCCCATTAGGTTGTAAGTTCCTTAACTAAAATCATTTTTCATTCTTTGCAATTATAAGAAGTATACCAATGCCTGGCAATTGCAGATACTTAATAAACATTTGTTGATTGGTCAAAGAAGAAGAATTAGGTAAGAAGTTTGTTAATTATAGAACACAGCACAGTGGAAAGCTTAGGCAGATCTTGAGATTGTGAGGGGTATTGTGCAGGAAAGTTGAGATAGATGAAAATAAGGGAGTTAAGCAATTGGTTGTTCTTTAATAGTCTAAAGTTCAACATCACTGGGGATGGGAAGAGATGAAATAGAAGGTTGTTTGGGCTAAAGAATTAAGTCAGATATGGTCAATTTTAAAAATGTTCAAAATCACTATTGATTTGGAGAAATACAAATGAAAACACCTCTGAAGTACTACCTTATGCCTATCAGTTTGACTAATAATACAGAAAAGGAAAATTATAAATATTGGAGGGCATTTAGGGAAAAAAAATAGTTACAAGTTGCTCTTATTAGAGTTGTGAACTGGGCCAAACATTCTTAAGAACAATTTAGAACTATGCCTTAAGGGATTTGTAAGCACTTAAATCCTTTGACCCAGCAACACCACTTATTAGATCTATGTGCCAAGGATATAAAAGTGAAACGGAATTATATTTTTAAATTTTAGTAGCTTGTTTTGTGATCCCAAAGAAATGGAACTTAAAGAGATGTGCAAGTTGGGGAATGGCTGAACAAGTTACTGTATATGATTGTGTTGGAATATTATTATGCTATAAGAAACAATGAGCAGATGGTTTCAGAAAAAAATGAAACAAACTGGGAATACTTACAAGAACTGATGAAATTGAAATGAGCAGAACCAGTAGAACATTGTACACAGTAACAGCAGTATTATAATGATCAGCTGTGAAAGACTTAGCTACTCAGATCAATACAATGATTCAAGATAATTACCAAGGCACTTATGATGAAAAATGCTATCCACCTCAAGAAAGAGCTCAAATAAACTGTGAACAGATTGAAGCACATATGCCTCAGTTTCTTTAGTTTCATTTAACTTTTATTCATCTGTATTTTTCTTTTTCTTTTGTTGTTTTTTGCTACCTGGCTAATATGGATTGTTTCTTTTTTTGTTTGTTTTTTTTACTGGACTTCACAAATATAATTGATATAATACTGTTTCTCATCACAATGGGTAGAGGAGGGGCAGAATGAAGAGATAGTATTTGGAACTCAGTTTGTTTTAAATGAATATTAAATGAATGAATAACATCAATTAAAAATAATTCAAGAGTCTCAGTGCATAAGTACAGGTCAAATAAGGAAAGTAGGAAATGGAAAGATTCAAGAATCACCTCTCAAAAGTTCAAATTTAAGACAGGTGTCATTTCTGTGTTTTATGAAACCCGAGGAAATTTAGCACAGCTTAAGTAAAAGAAGATATATCCTGAGGATTCTGGAAGATAATTCAGTAGGCAGGACCTAGTGTCCAAAGCAGTCAACAGGAGAGAGTTGGCATATCTGGGCTACCAGCTGGGGTACCTGAGTGACACGTGGTGCTATCATAACTTAGAATGTTTCTGGAAGGAATCAGATGGTAGAAAGAAAGTGACAATAAACTCACACTTCAAAAACAGACCAAGAAAAACAACAAACAAAAAAAAAACCTAGATACTTCCTCCTCACAAGCAACTTACAATTTACTTGGATTTATGAAACAACATGCATATAGACTCAATTCAAATTGGGAATAGTGAGAGAACTAACAACTTGGAAAGAGATAAGAGTTAGGGGAAAAGTGGGCACATGAATCAGGTCTTAAAGAGAAATAAGGACTCTGTGATTTTGAATTGAGGAGGAACTGAATTCCAGACATAGAAAACAACCTGTGAAAAGCATGGAGGGGAAAAAAACCAACACTCCAATTAGGAAAATAGTTACTAGTTAAATTTGGCTAGAGTATTAAAAACTGAAGGTCAGTAATACAGAATAAGGTTGAAATCTGACTATTAATATAAATAAGTGGGAATGAGATTATTAGGGACTTTGAATGACAAGCTAAGGAGAATTTTTAAATAGCATTTTTTCTTTATTTTTGACATAGTGATGTGCCAGTCAATTCAAAGATAGCATTTTTTTCTCAATCAAGATTAAGAGAAACAGATGTGATCTACTCTATTAAAATTTATATCAACTTTATTTCTAAACAGATTAAAAAAACATTATCCAACTACTCTATAATTTTAGTAGGTTCAGAGAGATAAGGAATTGGAAGTGTTGTTTACTGGCAGCCATGATGCCCCACTGAAATGGAGTTTAGGATTTCTTTCCTTTGTCCATTTTTAAGACAGAAAAGGAATCCCCATGGGGAAACTCTTTAGAAATGAAAACTTTATGGGAATTTAAAAAATAAAAGGCAATTATTTCTGTTTTCTTTCCCCAAAGATAACAAACACTTTTTTGTAAGTAACATATTTTTTAAAGTTTATTTAATTAATTAATTTAGAATACTTTTGCGTGGCTACGGGATTCATGATTTTTTCCTCCCCTTCCCCATCCCCCTCCTGTAACTGACGTGCAGTTCCACTGGGTTTTACATGTGTCATTGATCAGGATCTATTTCTATATTATTGATGTTTGCAGTAGGGTGATAGTTTAGAGTCAATATTTCCAATCATATCCCCATTAATCCATGTGATCAAGCAGTTGTTTTTCTTCTGTATTTCTACTCCCACAGAAGAAACATATTTTTAAAGCTTCATTTTAGTTCATATTTTGCCCTCAATCATATGTTCTTGGCCCTTTTACCAGATAATTGTTCCATTTTCTCCTGAAATTTAGCTTGGTGGACATAGTCTGTAAATTAACTACTCATTTCTAAAATAATAAATTCCCACTGATGAAACAAAAAACATGATTTGATAAAGTGGAAAGGGGGTACAATTATGAGCTCCAAATAGAGATGAGGGAGGTAGGGTTAAGAAGAGAATCAATGAGTGATATGGATCACTCCAAAGTAATATTTATCACCCTACCTTATGTAAGCCATTATAATGGAATAGAAGAGAAAAGAAATATGCGTGATGACTAAGGCATCTTTCTTACATGTTCTAAAACTCTTTTCTCATCACAGAATAGAGCAAAGCTAAACTATTCAGTGTTTACAGTACTATGACTGCATTTTTTAAACATTTATTAATATTCATTTTTTAATATGGTTACATGATTCATGCTCCTACTTTCCCCTTCACCCCCCACACTCCCCCCCACCCATGGCTGATGCACATTTCCACTAGTTTTGTCATGTGTCCTTGATCAAGACCTATTTCCAAATTGTTGGTAGTTGCATTGGTGTGGTAGTTTCGAATCCACATCCCCAATCATGTCCACCACGACCCATGCGTTCAAGCAGTTGTTTTTCTTATATGTTTCCTCTCCTGCAGTTCTTCCTCTGAATGTGGGTAGCGTCTTTACCATAAATCCCTCAGAATTGTCCTGGGTCATTGTATTGCTGCTGGTACAGAAGTCCATTACATTCAATTTTACCACAGTATATCAGTCTCTGTGTACAATGTTCTTCTGGCTCTGATCCTTTCACTCTGCATCAGTTCCCAGAGGTCTCTCCAGTTCGCCTGGAACTTCTCCAGTTTATTATTCCTTTTAGCACAATAGTATTCCATTACCCGCATATACCACAGTTTGTTCAGCCATTCCCCAATTGAAGGACATACCCTCCTTTTCCAGTTTGTTGCCACCACTAAAAGCACAGCTACAAATATTTTCATACAAGTCTGTTTATCTATGATCTCTTTGGGGTACAAACCCAACAATGGTATGGATGGATCAAAGGGCAGGCATTCTTTTTTAGCCCTTTGAGCATGATTCCTAATTGCCAGCCAGAATGGCTGGATCAGTTCACAGCTCCACCAGCAATGCATTAATGTCCCAATTTTGCCACATCCCCTCCAACATTCATTACTCTCCCCTTCTTTCATTTTAGCCAATCTGCTAGGTGTGAGGTGATACCTCAGAGTTGTTTTGATTTGCATTTCTCTAATTAATAGAGATTTGGAACACTTTCTCATGTGCTTATTGATACTTTTGATTTCTTTACCTGAAAATTGCCTATTCATGTCTCTTGCCCATTTATCAATTGGGGAATGGCTTGATTTTTTTATACAATTGCTTTAACTCCTTGTATATTTGAGTAATTAGACCCCTGTCAGAGTTTTTCGTAAAGATTTTTTCCCAAGTCGTTGTTTCCCTTCTGATTTTGACTACATTGTTTTTGTTTGTACAAAAGCTTTTTAGTTTAATATAATCAAAACCATTTAATTTACATTTTGTAATTTTCTCTAACTCTTGCTTGGTTTTAAAGTCTTTCCTTTCCACAGATCTGACAAGTATACTATTCTGTATTCACTTAACTTATTTATAGTTTCCCTCTTTATATTCAAGTCGTTCACCCATTCTGAATTTATCTTGGTGTAGAGTGTTAGATGTTGATCTAGACCTAATCTCTCCCATATTATTTTCCAAATTTTCCAGCAGTTTTTTTCAAATAGTGGATTCATGTCCCAGAAGTTGGACTCTTTGGGTTTATCATACACTGTCTTGCTGATGTCATTTACCCCAAGTCTATTCCATTGATCCTCCTCTCTGTCTCTTAGCCAGTACCATATTATTTTGATGACTGCTGCTTTATAGTATAGTTTAATATCTGGTACTGCTAGGCCCCCTTCCTTCACATTTTTTTT
>NC_058134.1:126595112-126652498 GCF_016433145.1 Gracilinanus agilis
ATATTGAGCAGTGTTATTTCCTCATTGTTTATACTGCCTTTAATCAGGATGTAATGACCTTCCCTGTCTTTTTTAATCATATCTATTTTTACTTTGGCTTTGTCAGAAATCATAATAGCCACTCCTGCCTTCTTTTCCTCATTTGATGCCCAAAAGATTTTGCTCAAGCCCTGAACGTTAAACTTGTTTATGTCCACCCATCTCATATGTGTTTCTTGTAGACAACATATGGTTGGATTTTGGTTTCTAATCCACTCTGCTATTTGCTTCTGTTTTATGAGAGAGTTCATCCCATTCACATTCAGAGTTATAATCATCAATTGTGCATTTGCTGACATTTTCGAATCCTCCCCTCTTCCTACCCCCTTTTTCCTTATACTTTTTCCTTTTAAATCAGCGGTTTGCTATTGAGCCGCTATCCTTTATCCCCTCCCTTGTTTAAATTCCCTTTCTACCCCCTCCCTTATTTTCCCCCTCTTTTTGTTTTTAAAGTCCTTATGAATTCCCTCCCTCTTCTTCTCCCCTCCCTTTTTTTGACCTCTCCACTCCTCTGCTCCCCTTGGTTCATCCCTTCTGACTTTCTCAGAAGGGTTAGATAAGAGTTTTATGTCCCAATGGATAGTATAGCTACTCTTCCCTCTCCAGGTTGATTACACTAAGAGTAAGATTTGATTATTACCTCTTAATGCTCTCTTCCTCTCCTTCTTATAATAGTATTTGTCCCCTCTCCTTCCCATGCCCTCTTTGTGTGTAATAGAATATCCTATTTTTCTTATTCATTCAAGTTTTTCTTGGTTTCCCCTACTATTCACCCCCTCTTTCCCATCCCCCTTGTCATCTTAGATTATTTAGTGTTCCACTCTCACCCTGTGAATTATTCTTCTGATTACTATAATAGTGAATACTATAATAGTGAATAGAGTTCACTACAGAGAATTATACATAACATTTCTCTACATAGGAATACAGATAATTAGATCTCACTGAGGCCCTTAAAAAGGCAAATTTAAAAATTATGTTTTCTTTCTTTCCCCTCTGTATCTTATTTACTTTTTCATGTTTCTCTCGATTTTTGTGGTTGGATATCAAACTTTCCATTTAGCCCTGGTCTTTTCTGTGCAAATACCTGGAATTCTTCAATTTTGTTGAATGCCCATACTTTTCCCTGGAAATATATAGTCAATTTTGATGGATAGTTGATCCGTGGTTGTAGGACCAGCTCTCTTGCCTTTCTGAATATTGTATTCCAAGCCTTGAGATCTTTTAGCGTGGAGGCTGACAGATTCTGTGTGATCCTGATTGGTGCTCCTTGATATTTGAATTGTCTCTTTCTGGCTTCTTGTAAGATTTTTTCTTTTGCTTGGAAACTCTTGAATTTGGCAATTATATTTCTGGGTGTTTTGTTATCTGGATCAAATATCGCGGGTGTTCTATGGATCCTTCCAATATCTATTTTGCCCTCTTGTTGTAGGACTTCAGGGCAATTTTGCTGAATAATTTCTGTTAGTATGGAGTCCAGGTTTCTATTAATTTCTGGTTTTTCTGGAAGACCAATGATTCTCAAGTTGTCTCTTCTAGACCGGTTTTCTTGGTCTGTCACTTTCTCATTGAGATATTTCATGTTTCCTTCTTTTTTTCAGTCTTTTGACTTTGTTTTATTTGTTCTTGTTGTCTTGAGAGATCATTAGCTTCTAATTGCTCAATTCTAGCCTTTAGGGATTGGTTTTCGGCTATAATCTTTTGGTTTTTGGCTATAATCTTCTGGTTTTCCTTTTCGCTCTGGTCATTTCTGGTGTTCAATTTGCTTATCAGTTCATTTGATTTCTGAGCCTCACTTTCCAATTGCAAGATTCTACCTTTTAAACTGTTATTTTCTTGCCAGATCTCTTCCATTTTCCTCAAAATCTCAGTTTTGAACTCTTCCATAGCTTGTGAGGAGTTTTCCTTATTTGGGGAGGGTCTGGATGCTTGTTTGTTCTCCTCCCCTGTTTGCTTGGTTGTCTGGATTTTCTCTGTGTAAAAGTTGTTGAGTGTTAAAGACTTCTTTTTCTTGTTGTTAATCTTTCTCTTCTGAACTTCCTGAGACTGGGTAGCCATCATTAGCCCAGCAGCTTCTCAGGTTAATCCTCGCGCTCAGGGTCTGTCCGCGGTCTTTTGGCTCCTGAGGTCTGAGTTCTGGTTTTTTCCAAGGTCAAGCCCCCTGGTGGATCCCCTTGCTTGATCCTCTGCTGGAGGTTTCTTTACAAGTCTCAGGAAGCTGCTTCCACACTGGTTCCCCACTCAGGGTTTCAGAGCTTTAGCTCCTGGCTGTGTCTGCCTCCACCCACGCCTCCAACCGCACCTGCACTCTGCTCCCATTCTCTGTGCCCTGTGCCCGCTCTCTGTGCCCTGCTCCCATGCTCAGAGTTTGTGTGTGTTCTTTAGCTTTTTGGGGTCCTAAATCTTGCTGCTTTCAGGAACAGGCCCCAGAGCTGCCAATGACTCGATGGGTGTCCCAAACTTGTTCTATTTCTTTTTAGCTGGCTTCGGCGCTATAGGTGGTGTGTGTGGAGGGGGTGGGGGTGGGGTGGTTTCTCAGCCCGAAATTTAGTGAGAGCTGTTTCACCCCTTTATAGCCTGGAAATGTCCCGATTCCACGTACCTTCCACGCTGTGCCCTGTTGTGGGGTTCCTCTGTTCTTCTGGACTTGTTTTTATGTCCCCTTGAGGAGTTTTGTGTGTTTTGGTCAGGAGAGGTTAAGAGCTGCTTCTTACTCTGCCGCCATCTTAACCCGGAACCCCTATGACTGCATTTTTTATTGGTCTTCCTTTTCCAGTTCCATTTGTAGAAGAATAAAGTACGCTTCCTTGCAAAGGAATAGACCTTATATTAAAAATCTATTGTTTTATACTCCAATTTTCACCCCTCCAAAAATGGTCAGTTTGCTCCTTCTATCTTGAATTCATTTTTTGTGTCACTAGTTTTGGAGAATAGCCCAGAAGAAACTTTTCCCCAATTCCAGAGTGCCTTTGGTTCCTTTAAATATAGCAGTTTGCACTTAAATATAGCAAGGGCAGTATGGAACTGCAGAAAAAAAAAAGAAGAAAAAAACATTAGATTGAAGGTCAGATGAATTTGGGCCAGATCCCAGATCTGTCCCTTGTTGTGGAAATTTGGATAAACTAAATGACTTCTCTGAGCTTCAGTATCTTCATAAGTAAAATTTGTTCCACCATTTTCACAGAATTGTTATTAGGATCACATAAGATAATATGCACAAAATAATATAAATTTGATCTAACAAAGTGACTTAAATGAATTTTATTATTTTATCAAGAGCTTGATATTTTTAACCACAAACTAAACTTAGACATTAAGAGTGAAGACATATGCTTGAATAAACTATCATGGACTAATCCAGAAAAATATTTTATGAAAATAAAATTGAAAATGCTGTAATCATTCACTATAATTCTATAAGGGAAAAGTGATATATCACTCTGGATAAAATATGAGAGAGGAAGATGTGTGCTTAAATACTCTCCTTTAAGTTTATTGCTATTTTTATCATGGACAAATAATTTGTCTCATGAAGCTAAGATATAACTAGTAACTCATAGTTGGTTTGTGATCTCTTGTTAGGGAGGCATAGTATAAGAGATGTGCTAAAAAATGAAAACAAAAAAGGTGAGATTATACAATGAACTTGGCTGCCTGATTACCTTTTTTTTCCAGTCATTTCAGTTGTGCCTGATTCTTTGTGATCCCATTTGAAGTTTCCTTGCCTAAGATATATTGCAGTTTGTCATTACCTTTTCCAGATCATTTCATAGATGAGAAAACTGAGCAAACAAGGTAATGATTTGCCCACAGTCACACAGCTAGTGAGTATATGAAACTAGATTTGAATTCATGCTTTCATGGCTCCAGGCCCGCCTTTATCCACTGTGCCCCACAGGTGGGCTTCAATAACATAATATCAGATTTCATTTTTTAAGTCATTTAATACACTGGCTGGGGAGGAGGGGAAGCTATCCTGCTTGGCTATGGGTAGTATATGGACAAGCGGACTCATTGCATTTTTCAGTCGGAGGCATTAGCATTTGGTAGATGGATTCTAATTTTTAGAGAGATATTGTTCATTAGGGATTCTCACTCAATTATCCCATGAAAAATCATTAATGAACCTTTTCAGACAAGTTATTTAGCTATTTTTTCCTCCACTTTTGGCAACAGGATTAGAAAATACTCAATCCTTTCATCTGCCATGTGTCTCTGTAAGCCCAGACTAAATCTTTTCTAGCCATTAGAAAGAAGCAAAGCACCCTGGGAAATGCTGTCAGGCCACAAGGTGGCCAAATTTCAAAGACAATGGAAGCAATGTAGGCTCTTTTAAAAATGAGACCTCTAGTTCATAGCTGTTAATCCCACTCAAGATCAGCCCTTGCTCTGTAAAAAAAAAAAAAAATTCTCCACCATTCAACATTTCTTTTTGATGGCTCTCTACTCAATCTAAGTTTTACGTTATTTTTATTTCCCTGGAGTTTGGTGAATTTACAAAGCTTGATATTGAAACCAGCCTCTCAGCTGGCTTTCACATGGCAGTCCTTTTTCCTGGTCCAAGGAATTCTCTCGTTGGTTCAATCACTGTTGTTCTGAGCTTGAGGCAGCATCTGTTTCTCCCCACCTTATGTGGCTTGACACAATGATTTCTCCATTGACACAATATCATAATGTAAATAGCATAACATTGAAAGATGGTGACCTTGTTTCTACAGAGCTGAACTCCCTTCATAAGAGGTCAGATTGTTAGAATTAGAGGTGGCAGATGGGCAGCCTATAGGTTCCCAGCTGAAAGGCTTATTGAGCCAGATCTTTTCATTTCATTACTTTGTGTTAATACTAAGATGCCATCTACAGAATGTTTGAGCTAAAAACAATAGGCTAGTTATTTAATTGGACTTTGTAAATCTGCCAGTTATGATTTTCATATCCTAAAAACTATTCACTTTCTAATCTCATAGCATCAAATTTCCCTCAGTTTAGCAGTTAATAAAAATATCAAAAATTCACTTCAAAATGGTCGTGAGCCACAAGGATTATAGAAATGGAGATGGCTCCATTTGTGATTCTCAGGGTTTTACAATCACTCTGAAATTATTTGATGTCTCTTCCTCTTTCTTCACCTAATAATTAGATATAGTAACAGTTTCTATTGTCATTGAGGTTGTAGTAATGACAGATTTAATCGTGGCCAAATCTCAAAGACAGAGGAAGCAAAAATTTCCATTCTTATCTAGTGTTGTTGAGGCTCATGAAACACTTGAGGGGGGGGAAATTCTATCTGACAGTAGATCATAAGAATAATCTAATTCAATTCAGGAAACTTTTAAGTTCTTATAATTTACTAGATAATGGAGTTACATAGATGGAAGATACATCATCCCTGTCCTCCATGAGTTTGAGTCTATATTCTATACTGTAGTTATTGAATCCATAGTAGGTGCCACAATCTAGTAGGTACAAACATATTAGGTCTTGGTTCATTTTTAGTCAAAATGTATCCTTGGAGTGATAATTATAGGAAGTTTGATGATAAAAAGGCTTGAACGAGCTATTTAACCCTCACAGTAGTTCAAAATATTCATGAGAATTTATGATCTGTGACTTAAATAGTTTGATGAAAACTTATTTGATGCCAGTAGTTCACACATCCAACAAAAAAAAAACGAAATTTTTGTCAAGGGGAACAAAGCTAGAAAAAAACTGCTTGGTTTAGTTAGCCATTCTATATCTTCTGATGTTTTTGCAGTGTTCAAATCCCAAGAGAATTTGCCTTTATTTCAGGATATGGTTGTCTGCACCAGCTATTGTCTTATTCACAGATTCAGCTTGTTTTTATTTTCATGGCTGAAGGGGGAAAAATCTGTTTATAGTGAGGACAGATGTCAGAATTTACAAATAAATCTTCTTCGAGGTCATCTCATTGGTCTGTGGATTCCTAGGGGTCTATATGATGTGGACCTCAGACATCTAATAGCACTGCAGTGTAATATTTACAACATCTCGGCCTCCAAACAGTGCTCCCTGAAGAATACAAGTTCTTTCCATTAGCAGGCTGAGAGGGACTGAGTGAAGGAATGAGTTATTTTTCAGCCATAATGGTAACAAACTCATCATAACAGGCCCAGGGCCAATAAAGATGGTGTAGAAAATAAAGAGATAAAAGTTTGTTGACTCAGTACTACAATCTATTGCCTAGGATCAAGGTCATCATGATTCTAGGTGGCTGGCAAGTGGGTTATATGAAGATAAAGAAATATGAGTTACATATGGCTTTGTCTTTTATTGACTATATATCAATGAAATTGAAAATAAACCGAGCTTGTAGTTACATGAGGTACTAGATTAACTGATTTAACCAAATTGTTGTTTGATAATTTTCCTCTGAATTGAACAATGTTTAAGTTCATCTACAACTGTCCAATTCAAACAATATGTCAAAAAGGGTATTTTTTTTATTCTTAAATTTTCCTGGCTGATGAGGAATGACTAACAGGATATTATAACTCAAACCATATAGACGTTACTGTATACCATTAAAACTGAATTTGATTAATGAGTGAATATACATACTTTTAAACAGTCTTGGGTTCTTTCTCCAGTATTTCCATGACTGAGTGAACTGATACCTGTGTTGATTCTCTCAAATGATACAGATTATAACTTATCTATGCTTTGAATTTCCAGTTATAAAATTCATCATTAAGACAACATGGCCATTCTTTCTATATTTAACTATTAAAAATAGATGTATTGTGCTTCTGAGAAGATACTTGAAGCTTTTACAGTATTGTAGAATAGTAGACTTTGCATTCCATAGATTCATTAGAGAACTACAGACTAGAATGAAGCAAGAAAATACAACTTTTTCTTTATTCTGGGTTTAATTAATAATGTAGAAAAGGTTTTATTCATTTGGCTTAGATAAATCCAAGGTTGCCAAGTTCTGTTTATTTTTGTTGTTATTAGAATTACAGAAAAAGAATGTTTCTCTAATGATATTGGAAGTCAAAACAAAGTGACATGATATATAAGCAAAGAATATGAAAAACATATTTTTCATTTCCCAGACTTTGAAAAGAACACTGGTAGGCAGTTCTCTGATTCTTCTTGACTTTAGAGCCTCTGTTACTGCACTTGGTTTCATATTCATTTGGAAAAACAAACATGCCACTTACTAAGATGATGGTGCTTAATAAGTGCACGTTGATCCTCAAAGAACCATTGAGTCATTGAAGATTGTGTGAGTCTCACTGACCCCAGGCAGGAGAACATTCAAGTTATAATGATTTCTATGGCAAGAATTGCATAAAAGCATGAGAGGGGAGAAAGAATGATTTATGTTTCTTCCTCAGCCTCAAGCTAGGATTAATCTTATATCTACTTATATCATTTTAAAACATACACGTTTGTTATCATTTTAAGAGTCTGGCTTGAATGTAAAATTAATGTTGAGATTTTAATCATAATCAGGTCATAATATTCCTGATAATTGTTTCCCCAGCAACCTCTCAGGCATGTAATGTAACACATTGCGTATGGCTTACTCTGCTTCCTTAATCTTTCTGTATGTACAGGGCACCTAAATCATGGGTGCTGTCAGACCTGTAGCTTTGAATTTCCTTATTTTTCCTGTGATTGAAATGCCAATGTTAATCCAGGACTAATATATATATTTTAAATCCACTAAAAGAAAAAGAGATTGAGCTGCCAACATAGTGCATTTCTCTGAATGTGCAGCAATCTACTATCTGTCTATGTATTCAAAGGAATGTACCTGCACCTTGAGAAAATATGTCACTACTTCATTATAATACCATAAGACACTAGGATTACAAGACACACTGAGACATGCTAATGCATTCAGTGCCATATCATTAATATTCCAATGAAGAAAGGCACAAGTGTTTATTTCTTTGTGTTCAGAACTGCATACCTATTTGATATACACTTAAATCATTCACCCATTTTCACATATTTTCAGTTCCATTATTGATTGCTCATCCTTTTCTCCCTCCCATCCACTTCCTTCACTCCTTCCTCCACCTTTACCAAAGGCTTCGGATCCTGATGGAGGAAAACAAATTCCACTCCTTGATTGTTTAAAAAGCCATGCTAATCTACCTATTTATTTGAGTGTACAAAAGCATGTGAGTCATTTTTAACAGCTGAACAATCTTATTTCTCACACTTACCTGCAAGAGGAGAATTGATGTCCAAAAATAAATTCACTGTGAAGCTCAGAAAGAAGCATGAAAATAATTAAAACCCTGATTTCCCAGAGAGTCCTGGGGGCAGTAAAGAGGAAGCAATGATGCATGTACATGACATTATCATAAAGCACATTAGAGAAGCATGTAAAAAACCCCATTAACTTTTAAACATAATTTTAACAGTTATTTAAATAACCATTCATTGTGGTAGAAAAATTTTACATACTTCCAAAGAAGAGAAGAACTCTGTGGTAACTCTTAAGTACATTGGCTTCCTATGGAATAAGTTCAGTTTTTCAAACCCCCAAATTCCTTGAAATAAAAGAATCTCACATTACTTATTTGGACCTGAAAGGGACTTTGGGGTCAACTTGTTCAACTCCCTCATTTTACATATGATCAATCTGAGGCCTGGAGAGGTTATGTAACTAGCCTATAGTTACCCTTAAAGGAAGTAGATGAGTTTCTTCACGTTCAAAGGTACTTGAACTCTATCCTCCCTCTCTCCCAACACATTTGTCAGACTTCCTGTGGTAACGTGTTGGGTAGGCATGAACGAGATTTGTAACCAATGAGAAAGTATGAATAAGTTATTATATATATATATATATATGCATATGTGTACATATATATATAACATAAAAACTATTGTGTATTTTGAATTTAAAAAATATTTACACTGATCCACAATCTTGTACTTGGTGGACTATCTCCAGCAACACAAATCCCAGTGAGATTCCTGTCATGAATAAGTTGCAACATCTTCAGGTAAATGCACTATAGAAGATTGACTGAATGAATCAGAGTCATTTCTCTAGGTCTTTTATACCTATTTTACAGTAGCACAGCACATATATGGCCTATCTGTTTTCCTTCAATGACATCATAGGATTCATTTATTCCCTTTTCTGTCCAAAACTTTCCTTACACATATTTTATGCCTCTTCTTCTATATAACTTATTCTCAGGTTTG
This sequence comes from Gracilinanus agilis, assembly GCF_016433145.1. Taxonomy (NCBI): domain Eukaryota; kingdom Metazoa; phylum Chordata; class Mammalia; order Didelphimorphia; family Didelphidae; genus Gracilinanus; species Gracilinanus agilis. The sequence continues at coordinate 126,604,341 of NC_058134.1, forward strand.
TATTATACCTTGTTGATACCAAACATGATTTCCTACCTTATCCAGATTCCCCCAAATTTTGATTCTGCTAAGACTGTGGACTTCCACAATTTATAGCCAAAGAGCATCACTAAGAGAAAACAGGCTAAAAAAATTTGGGTGCTATATTTAGGGGGAACAGTATTTCTACACGTGTGTGCATGTGCACATATATATGAGTAGTTTGAGATAATTGAAATTACTTCCCAATTTCAAATTTCATCTACCATACTCTTTTCCTTCAATCAATCTAGTTCTAGGTCTAGTGTATGTCTTAAGAAGTAGAATCACAGATTTAAAACTAGAAGGAGATTTGGAGACCATTGAGTTCAAATGGCTTATTTTCTAGATGAAGAAATTGAAGCCTAGAGTGGTGGAATAGCTCACTGAGTATGACAGAATGAATTTGTGATGTGAAATTGGAAGGTGAGTCTTCCTGACTCCTAACATAATACCTCATTCTCTATACTATGCTACAATAAGGAGTTAGATTAGGCACATTTCTTCATCTAAGTGTGCCAACTCAACCAAAGGCCATAGTTTACCTAATTGTTGCTATTTGCCCACTCCCTTTTTGTGCTTTAGAGTTGTCTCTTTTTTCTTTTTTTAAACATTTATTAATATTAATTTTTTATAAAAGTTAACATGGTTACATAATTCATGCTCTTACTCTCCCCTTCACCCCCCTTCACCCCGCCCCCCACATGGCTGATGTGCATTTCCATTGGTTTTAACATGTGTCATTGATCAAGACCCATTTCCAAATTGTTGTTAGTTGCATTGGTTTGGTAGTTTCGAGGCTACATCCCCAATCATGTCTGCCTCAACCCATGTGTTCAAGCAGTTGCTTTTTTTCTGTTTCCACTCCTATAGTTCTTCCTCTGAATGTGGGCAGCACTCCTTTCCATAAATCCCTCAGAATTGTCCTGGGTCATTGCATTGCTGCCAGTACAGAAGTCCATTACATTCTATTTTAACACAGTGTATCGGTCTCTGTGTACAAAGTTCTTCTGGCTCTGCTCCTTTCACTCTGCATCAATTCCTGGAGGTCTTTCCAATTCACATGGAATTCCTCCAGTTTATTATTCCTTTGAGCACAATAGTATTCCAACACCAGCATATACCACAATTTGTTCAGCCATTCCCCAATTGAAGGACATACCCTCTTTTTCCAGTTTTTTTCCACCACCAAAAGTGCAGCTATAAATATTTTCATACAAGTCTGTTTATCTATGATCTCTTTGGGGTACAAACCCAACAATGGTATGGCTGGGTCAATGGGCAGGCATTCTTTTTATAACCCTTTGAGCATAGTTCCAAATTGCCAGCCAGAATCGTTGGATCAGTTCACAACTCCACCAGCAATGCATTAATGTCTCAATTTTGCCACATCCCCTCCAACATTCATTACTCTCCCCTTCTTTCATTTCAGCCAATCTGCTAGGTATGAAGTGATACCCAGAGTTGTTTTGATTTGCATTTCTCTAATTATTAGAGATTTGGAATACCTTCTCATGTGCTTATTGATACTTTCGATTTCTTTAATTGAAAATTGCCTATTCATGTCTCTTGCCCATTTATCAATTGGGGAATGGCTTGATTTTTTATACAATTGGTTTAACTCCTTGTATATTTGAGTAATTAGACCCCTGTCAGAGTTTTTTTGTTATAAAGACTTTTTCCCAATTTGTTTTTTCCCTTCTGATTTTGGCTACATTGTTTTTCTTTGTACAAAAGCTTTTTAGTTTGATATAATCAAAATCATTTATTTTATATTTTGAAATTTTTTCTAACTCTTGCTTGGTTTTAAAATCTTTCCTTTCCAAGAGATCTGACAAATATACTATTCTGTGTTCACTGAAATTATTTATAGTTTCCCTCTTTATATTCAAGTCATTCACCCATTATGCTAGTTCATCCCATTTACAATAATAATTATCAGTTGTATATTTGCCGAAATTTTGGTATCCTCTCCTAGTTCTATCCCTTCTTCATACAATATTTCCTTTTAAACCAGTGGTTTGCTTTATGCCAGTAACCTTTGTCCCTTCCTTTGATTTACTTCCCTTTCTACCCCCTCCCTTATTATTCCCCTCTATTTATGTTTGTCTTAATACATTCCCTCCCCTTCTCCCCTGCCTTTTATGACCTCCCCACTCCCTTGCTCCCCTTGGTTTATCTCTTCTAATTTTCTCAGTAGGGTTAGATAGAGTTTTATATCCCAATGGATAAACTACTCTTCCCTCTTAGGGTTAATTACACTGAGAGTAAGTTTTAAATATTACCTCTTCATGCTCTCTTCCTCTCCTTCTTATAATAGTATTCATCCCTTCCCCCTTCCCATGCCCTCTTTGTGTGTAAAAGAATATCCTATTTCTCTTATTCATTCAAGTTTCTCTTGGTGTCCTCTACTATTCACCTCCCTCTTTCCCACTCCCATATCATCTTAGACCATTTAGTATTCCAACCTCTCCCTATGAATAATTCTTCTAATTACTATAATAGTGAATACTATAATAGTGAATAGAGTTGCTTACAAAGAATTATACATAACATTTCTCCACATAAGAATACCAATAATTAGATCATATTGAAACCCTTAAAGAGGCAAATTTGAAAAATACGAGTTTTCTTCTTTCTCCTCTGTTTCTCATTTACCTTTAAATGTTTCTCTTGATTTTTGTGGTTGGATATCCTGGTCTTTTCTGTGCAAATACTTGGAAATCTTCTATCTTGTTGAATGCCCAAACTTTCCCCTGGAAGTATATAGTCAGTTTTGATGGGTAGGTGATCCTTGGTTGAAGACCCAGTTCTCTTGCCTTTCTGAATATCGTATTATAAGCCTTGCTATCTTTTAGCGTGAAGGCTGCCAGATCCTGTGTGATCCTGATTGGTCCTCCGTCATATCTGAATTGTCTCTTTATGGCTTCTTGTAAAATTTTTTCGTTTACTTGGAAGCTCTTGAATTTGACTATTATATTCCTGGGGGTTGTCTTTTCAGGGTCTAGTGTAGAGGGTGATCTATGGATACTTTCAATGTCTATATTGCCCTCTTGTTGTAGAACTTCAGGGCAATTTTGCTGAATAATTTCTTTTAGTATGGAGTCCAAGTTGCTATTAATTTCTGCTTTTTAGGAAAACCAAAATTCTCAGATTGTCTCTTCTAGACCAGTTTTCTTGGTCTGTCACTTTCTCATTGAGATATTTCATGTTTCCTTCTATTTTATCAGTCTTTTGACTTTGTTTTATTTGTTCTTGCTGTCTTGAGAGATCATTAGTTTCTAATTGCTCAATTCTAGCCTTTAGGGACTGGTTTTCCTTTTCAATCTGGTCATTTCTGGTGTTCAATTTGCTTATCAGTTCATTTGATTTCTGAGCCTCACTTTCCAATTGCAAAATTCTGCCTTTTAAACTGTTATTTTCTTGCCAGATCTCTTCCATCTTTCTCATCATCTCTGATTTGAACTCTTCAATAGCTTGTGACCAGTTTTCTTTATTTTGGGAAGGTTTGGATATGATTACTTGTTTGTTCTCCTCTGCTGTTTGCTCTGTTGTCTGGATTTTCTCTGTGTAAAAGTTGTCAAGTGTTACAGATTTCTTCTTGATGATCTTTATCTTCTGGGGTTTCTGATTTTGGCTTGCCATTGTTGTTAGCCCAGCGCCTTCTCAGCTTTATCCTCACACTCAGGGTCTGTCTGAGCTCTCTAGCCTCCCGAGGTCTCAGGTCTCATTGTTCTTGGGGTCAAGCCTCCTGGTAGTCCCCCCTGTCTGCCCCTCAGCCAGAGACTCCTTCAAAAGTTTCAGGGCCCTGCTTCCACAGCCATGCTCCCGTCTGCACAGGGTCCCCACTAGAGGTCCAAGCCTGCACATAAGATCCTTGTAAGTACCTAAGTCAATGCCTTCAGCACTCAGGGTCTGTATTCAAAGTCTGTGCTTTCTTTAGCCTCTTGCGGTCCTAAGTCTTGTTGCTCTCAGGAATAGGCCCTGGAGCTGCCAATGACTTAATGGGTGCCCCAAACCTGCTTTAACTCTTGTGCGCTGGCCTTGGCACTATAGGTGGTGTGGGGGTGGGGCAGGGGCTTCCTCAACTCACATTTTAGTGAGAACTGTTTCACCCCTTTATAGCATGGAAATGCCCTGATTCTACGTACCTTCAATGCTGCGCCCTGTTGTGGGGTCCCTTCATTCATCTGGATTTGTTTTTATGTCCCCTTGAGGAGTCCTATATGCTTTGGTTAGGAGAGATTAAGCAGCTGCTTTTTACTCTGCCGGGATCTTAACCCGGAACTCCCAAATTCCTCAAAATTTTGCCTTTTAAACTGTTATTTTCTTGCCAGATTTTGGTTTCCAATTTGCTTACTATTTCGTTTGATTCTTGGTCATGTTTCTTCAATTGGGAGTTTCTGTCTTCTAACCTGTTAATTTCCTTTTGAGCTATTTCCCACTTCTCTAGCCAAATCTCTTCCATCTTTCTCATCTTCTCAGATTTGAACTCTTCATTAGCTTGTGACCAGTTTTCATTATTTTGGGAAGGTTTGGATACGATTGCTTGTTTGTTATCTTTTACTGTTTGCTCCGTTGTCTGGATTTTATCTGTGTAAAAGTTGTCGAGTGTTACAGATTTCTTCTTGATGATCTTTATCTTTTGGGGTTCTTGTATCTGGCTTGCCATTGTTAGCCCTGTGCCTTCTCAGCTTTATCCTCACACTCAGGGTCTTTCTGAGCTCTTTAGGCTCCTGAGGTCTCAGGTCTAGTTGTTCTCAGGGTCAAGCCTCCTGGTAGTCCCCTTGCTTGTTCCTCTGCCTGAGGCTCCTACTTCCATAGTTGTGCACCCCTCTGCACTGGATCCCCACTCCAGGTCCGTGCCTGTGCTCAAGATCTGAGTCCTCTCCTGTGCTCAGGATCTGTGTCTGGGCTTGCTTATGTGCCTGCACTCGTGTCTGCTCTCAGGGTCTGCTTTCAAAGTCTGCATGCATTCTTTAGCCTCTTGGGGTCTTAAGTCTTACTGCTCTGAGGAGCAGGCCCTGGTGACCCCAGGTAGCTGCCAAGAACTTAATGCATGCCCCAAACTTGCTCTAACTCCTGTGCACTGGCTTTGGCACTGCAGGTGGTGTGGGGTGGGGGAGGGGGTTGCTCAGCTTGAGTTTTAGTGAGAGCCGTTTCACCCATTTATAGCCTGGAAATGCCCCGATTCCATGTACCTCCAATGCTGCTCCCTGTTGTAGGGTCCCTTTGTTCCTCTGGATTTGTTTTTATGTCTTCTTGAGTAGTCCTGTATGTTTCCGTTAGGAGAGGTTAAGCAGCTGCTTTTTACTCTGCTGCCATCTTAACCAGGAAGTCTCATTCATCCTAGAGTTGTCTCTTTTGAGTGACTGAAGATTCCACTGATGAGGTATGACAAAATCAATACAATGTTGCAGATCAACAAGATAATTTATGATATTTTGTCATCTACATAGAACTTCTCCTTCATTTCAACTCCATATAAAACATCTTTTGTGAAAATGGGAAAGCCCCTTCCTTGTTTTTTATCAACATCAATTGATTAAACATCTTTTAACCAACTTTCTTTGTTGTAGTAACAATTAAATTATGTATGATTTTAATGTTTTCATGGGCTACACTTCACTGAAAGAGTGTAAGTCTGCATTTTGTTCTATAGAAGCTAAAAACTATTGCTAAAATGAATATAGTTGGGTTGCAGGGAACAGTACAAGTAGTGGATAGGCTATTGAATCTGCAATTATAGTGATGAGGTTGGAATTCCAGCTGAATCACAAACTATATATATGACCTTGGAAAAGACATCCTCATTTCTGAGTCCCAGTTTTCTCCATTGTGAAATGAGAGACTTGGATTAGATTATCTCTATGGTTCCCTCCAATTTTAAATGCATTCTCTGATTGGCGTGCATCATGTCTTGTACTCAACTCATATTTATTGAGTATAAATATGTAGCCTTACAATTTAAAACTATGCCAAAAGAGTGCTATAAGATTGCCTGCCCTTTGATCCAGCCATACCACTACTGGGTTTATACCCCAAAGAGATCATGAGGAAAAAAGAGATGTATAAAAATATTTATAGCCACAATCTTTGTGGGAGCAAATAACTGGAAAACAAGGGTATGCCTTTCAGTTGGGGAATGGCTGAACAAAATGTAGTATCTGTTGGTGATGAAATACTATTGTGCTCAAAGGAATAATGAACTCAGGGAATTCCATATAAACTGGAATGACCTCCAGGAAGTGATGCAGAGTGAAAGGAGCAGAACCAGGAGAACATTTTACACAGAGATGGATACACTGTGGTACAATCAAACATGACGGACTTCTCTGCTAGCAGCAATGTAAAGATCCAGGACAATTCTGAGGGAATTATGAAAAAGAATGCTATTCACATTCAGAGGAAGAACTGTGGGAGCAGAAACATAGAAGAAAAACAACTGCCTGATCACATGGATGGATGTGGATATAGACTCAAAATGAACACCCTAATGCAAATATCAATAATATGGAAATTTGTCTTGATCAATGACACATGTAAAACCCAGTGGAATTGCTCATTGGCTACTGGAGAGGGGTGGGAAGAGGGGAGGGAAAGAACATGAATCATGTAACCATGGAGAAAAGTTATAAATTAATAAATTAAATAAAAAATTAAAAAATAAACATGTAGCCTTTTATAAAATGGATGTGTGGAAACCTAGTATTTTTCTTTCCATATTTAAAAAATTAATTAAGGTTGTTCTCAATACATACATAGATCATTTTGATGAAGATTCTTATAGAGATAAGATAGGCACATGAATTCTGGTTTCTTATAAAATAAGATAAAAATGCTAACTCCACTTCATTAGAATTTATGAAGAGCTTTCTCATGTGGTATCTTATTTGATTCTCACAACAATCCTATGACTTCATAGATAGGAAAGGCATTATCTCTATTATACAGATGAGAAAGTTCATAAACTTACTATTTCTTAGAATTGAGATAAACCTGAAAATTATCTAATCCATCAACTTTAATTTGACATATGATGAAATTCAGGTTTAGAGAGGTTAATATACTTAGCCAAGGTCAATGAGATAAAAAGAGATCGAGCAAATGCTCAAAATAATTTTTTTCTGATGCTAAAACTAGTATACTTTTTACTACATCACACTATATGTTCTATATATATGTTCTATATAGGATTCTATATAAGACAAATATGAACTTTTGCTTTAAAATGCCATTATACTCCTGTTATACTACTATCCTACTCCTAAAAATTTTTTTCTACAGAAGTATTCACCATGGCATGTTTAGCTATTCAAGTCCTATTTTCTTTTAAATGTTCTTTTTCACTTTGATGAAAACCTATGTTATAAGACTTCACAATAGAAAAGATTATCAAATAATCTCCTACAAAACTTAATTCTCTTAGATTTTTTTGGAAAAAAATTAAACTCTCCACTACTTACATAGTCGTTAGTCTTGCTAGATATTTAGGAGTCCAAGGATTTTGGATATATGCTTCTTAAGAGTGCCTTACTTTGGTTACCTTACTATGATTCAGGGAGTTCCTAAATTAGTGATCATAGAATCTAAAGGAGTCCATAGAGAGATTTCCAGGGATTTGTGAACTTTATGGATTTGGGTGAGGAAAAAGTTATTCTTTATTTTCATAAACCTCTAACTAATATTTATTATTTCCTTCTATATTTCAATTATTCTAAGAAGTGAACTACAAGTTACACCAAGATTTTGAAGGAAAAAATATTAAAAACTCCTGACATAATGACTTGTTCTTAGGTCAAACTTCATGATTGATATGATGAGATTAGTTGAAAGGCTTCTCTACCATTTTATGAATGATCAATTCCACCTTAGTTCAATCTTTTGTATATTTGCTGTCCCCCTCCTCACTGAGCAGTGAGAAAGCTGCAGATGAAAGCATCTGGCATGACTTCATGGTGATGCTAAGTGCCAGATGCTAAGAAATGCAGCTTTACACTGATGGAAAATACACAAGACTCTCAACTTCAACAAGAAAACAGTTATTTGAAAGTAATTCTGACAGACAACTTGTACTCTCTTTGCTGACTATTCCATAGACCCACTACTACTGGCTGACTTTGAGAATATTTATTAGAATTTGGAACCTGAAAACATTGTCATCCTGAACTAGGATTACACAAGTCTGTCCCTGTATTATAACTAACTAGTAATGAATGAGATTTTCCCCAGTACAATTTCTTTAGGGGATCCAGATCCAAATCTTGTTTCTAAATTCAAGAGATGTGAAGAATTGTCATAAACAGTAATTTTCACCTGAGAAGTTAGGCAGCTATTCTCACCTCTAGTTTTGTTTTTGTTTTTGTTTTTGTTTTTCGGTAATTTTCCTAGAACTATGGGATTAGTCAGTCTGAGTGTATAGTTCAGCCTGTGATCAATAGTCTTTATAGATTTAAAGTGTTTCACAATGTGGCATAAATGTCTGACATCCAAAGAAATAAGACCAAATATAGAAGGTATCTATGTATTGACTCTAGTGTGACCTTCTCCATCATTTCATAAATTTACATTTGCCAGATTAACTTTATAGGTATCAACAATATGCTCCTATACATATGCTTCTTACATTGATATCTACAACTGTATGGAGATAGGAATATAATATTATGGCAAGGGAGATGAATACATGAGAGAACATAGATAAGATTCATTTATTTCCAGGCTTTATAAACTATTGTCATCAGACTCTATCTCTCTGTCTCTCTATATTTCAATTCAACTGGCATTGTTTTAGTTTTTAATGGAATGTAGGGCCCTCCACAATGACTTACTTATAAGTCATCACTGCATGAAGGTTATTCTGAATTCTTAAAAAATATAGCAGTGTGACCCCATTTCTGGCAGGTTCTATCATACTGGAAAGGCTTTGAGCACTGTCCTTGCGAAATACTTAGCCTGCTCTCCAAAGACATGTCTAGATACATGAAAAGGTTTGATTCCTAGTGTGCTGGCTACTTAGTGATGTTTTTTTCACATAGTTACCCATAAAAGAAAGTACAAAATGTCCTTTTCTCCTGTGTCTCTCCTCTGACACTTCTACCATACTAGTGTAAGTCCTGCTCAACTTCTACTTGGAATATTACAATAGTCTCTGTGCCTCAATTCTTTCCACTCCCCAGTCTAGCCTCCATTCAGTCTACCAAACTTATCTTCCTAAAGTGCAGGTATACCCACTTAACCCCCCTATTCAATAAAGTCAAGTGGTTATTTTTTATCTTCATCTTTAAATATATGATAAAATCATTTGCTTGACTTTAAATCCTTTCATAACCAAGCCCATTTCTATATTTCCAGTCTTTTTATGCCTTAATCTCCTCTGCATACTCTACAAACCAATGACTTCCCTCTTTGCTGTTCTTCTCATAAGACATTCCTTCTTCGAAATACATGTATTTACTCTGACTGTTTCCCATGCCCAGAATACTCTCCCTACTTCTAGCTCCTGGATCCTCTTGATTCCTTCATATCAAAATTAAAATCTCATCTTCTGCAAGAAGTCTGCTGATTTTTCTTACTGTCAGTGCCTACTCTCTGAGATTATCTACAATTTACTTTCTATAATTTGTTGGAATTTTTTTGCAAAAAAAATAATAAAAATGCAAAAGGGGTCTTGAAGAGTCTGACATAAATCAAAATGACTAAGCAGCAACAACAAAATCTCTGACAGATTCCCATAAATGCAATATATTTGTCTACATTCTTCCCTTTTATGAATATAACATTACTAGTTAACTTGATAATTATGGCTATAGTCTAAAAATCCTTACAGTGGATCTGACCTTATCATGAATGTTTGTTATTTGATGATTGGACTTGAGTGAAGGACAAGGAGCTATTCAGATCTCTTTTGAAGTTTTCCTACACAAATAATCCATATTTTCATAGGCTTTCACTAAAGTCCTACTTCAATAACTCATCTTGTTGTGGAGATGACCATAGGTCCTCAAAACCTATTTTAGTATGTAGTCAGTAGTGATAAGTCCTGCTAATATGAGGTTTCACTCAAAGGCTGGTATTGGACTATGTATATAATGTTAATACTTACCTACTAATGTTTAGAGAGACATCAATTATTAGCTGCTAGGTAATAACTACTCTAACTAGTGAAGACTTCATAATAAAGTTCAGAATAGGGTAATCATATACATTGAGAAAGAAAGTGATCACATGTTGACAAAGCTATAGGTCATTAATAGAAGGAGTCATTTTCATAGAAGTATTTTATATGTTTTGAGTAGCTGATATTTTTAGTCACAACTATCTAATTCATATCCTGATGGTTTTTGGTTGAATCATTGTGAAGAATTAGTGATGCCTATTACTCCAAAATAATTTACCTTAAGAAGTTGCTTTGTTTTGCTTTTGTTATTTAAATTAAAGTGCATATGAGAAATCACTAAAAAGAAAATAAAATGAAATCATGCAAGGTCTTGGAATATTAAAGTCATCCAAGAGAAACCTTTATTCTCAAAATGTAAATACTAGTCTAAATATAAAGTAAGACTGAAAGACTTGATTATTATTCAACAACAGGAAAATAGTTTATCTTGGTCTTTTATAGTATATTTAAATCATTTGTTCTTTGAAAAATATGGTCTGTAATTTTTCTGTTCTTATTCTTGTATTTGACATAAAAGATTTACATGCTATTACAGTACAGGAAATATGACAAGAAAAATCTCCCTTGAGATTATATGAACTTTCTTCTAAAGCAATATCAGTCCTTTTATAAGCTCTCTTCTGTGAGCATGCATATTTCATTAATATTGATGTTTATTGTATGTATTAATAAAATAGCATCCTCCTATATTCAAAATAAGTAAAATATTCTATGTTGTAAATACTTAAAGTATAAAAGCAGGACAGTTTTTTCAAGAACCCCTTGATGCCTTATTGTGATACCAGATGTTTTGATTGATATTTTAACAGAACTGATCCCAATTTTTAACTAATTAGTTAATTTTAAAATAATAGAGAGGTTATCTTTGTGTACATGTATATGTACATATACATATATATTTATACATATATATTTAAACCTTATAGAAATATACTCTAAATAAAAAAATAGGAAAAACCCCCAAGAATATGGAATTGAATCTGAAATAGGACATAAAATCTCATTGTTTTGACCTCCCAAATCAGGTGATTACTCATACTAATCAAAACCCTTACTTCTTTTTTTCCTTATAAACTTTCACAAAATAGAATAAGCTTATGTATATTACACATAACATATATATATATATACACATATATATTTATAAAATAAAGAATTCTGAGAGATATGATAGGCAAATTGTCATATGGTTTGAGGGAAGAGGAAACCTTGGGAATGGTTACTTGTCTAGTATATAGCTAAAGAGTAGTTCGATGCATGAGCTCTTTTTGGGAAAATATCAAGAGATAGGGAGAAAGGCTCAATGTGGTAGCAATATTAGAGAAGAAAAATGGGTCCATTCATGAAGTGATGCAAGGGCAAAATAAATCAGTCTTGAAAGTAGATTGGTTATAGGATATGATAGAATGAGTAATTAAAGATAACTCCAGAGTTTTGAACCCAGGGGACTAAAAGGATATTGGTGTGTTTAGAGAGAAAAATAATGAATTCCATTTTTGACAGGTTGAGTTTAAACCATTTACTGGATAGCTATGTCAAGGCATCTGAAAATCAGTTGAAAAATACAAGACTAAAGGTCAGCAGACAAATTAGGGTAAGATAGGTAGAATTGAGAATCATCAGTGTAGAGATAATAAAAATTCATGATAACTGATGAGCTCACTAAACAAATTTATACAGAAAAAGAGGTCCCAAGACAGCTCTGTGGGACATATCTTGAATTATACAATGCTATAATGTCAGCTCTACAGAGACCATTAGTGGTCAACACATTCATTTTTTTTAGCTAAGGCAGGTCTACATTGCTGCCACATAATCTTAAATTACAGATTATATTATGTGACTCTGACTAAAAAAATAGAAATCATCAGTGGCTCTTTCTACCTACACAATAAAATAAAAAATTCTTATTCTTCACAATCAAATGGCCTCATCTGAATTTCCAGTCTTATCTCTTACTATTTTTCCTCAGATTTCTTTTCCAGGTAAGCAGAATTCAATACTCTGGCTCTTACCTTCAAAAGTTATTGTTTTGGTCTCCTGATTTTCGATCAGCATGAAAGCTTCTTTACCTTCTCGTTTCATGTTATTCAATTTTTTTACACATAAACCAGTATAACTCTCATAATCTTTATAAAAATTGTGAACAATAGAAAGGACCAAAGAGAGATCCTTATTGAACACTATCAGACTTCTTCCTCCAAGTGGACATCAATATTCTAATGACTATTTTTTTTGGCTATTCATTTTTGCAATTACAACCCACTTGTATAGAGAACAAGCTAGCATTATATGAAAGATAGACACTTTGTTATTATCACAATATACTATATCTACTACATTATTCTGAGCTACTAGACAAAAAGGAATAAAGCTATTTAGGCATATCCTGTAATTGATGAACCTCTGTTGTTTTTAAATTATCATTATTTCCCTTCCTAAGTGGCCAAATACCTTTCTATTAATAGTTTAGTATTTTGCCATAAAAGGAATTCATACTTAATGTCCTACATTTTACAAACTATTTAAAAAAAAAAGATAGGATGACCTTTGCCTTATTCCAATCCTTTATCTCCTATTTCTCTAACTTTCAAATTCTGAAATCATTTGAAGCTTGCAGAAATTCCCAAGAACTGCTTGTAATGAAAGGCACAGCTAGTAGTTAAGAGGACAAGTACTTGAACCTTACTCTTCTTTCTACTATAACCAAACTAATTTCATTTCTCATGATTGAACGTAATAGCATTGCATGGGAATTAGATACATACTATATTAAATCATATCTCCAGGTTTTAAAATGGTTATGAATTTATATGTACACTCTGTTATCTAACTGAATTGTTTGCCTTGCTCAAAAGTTTGGGAGAATATTTTCAAGGTAAGTAGATTGAAATGAATTCCAAATCAAAATAACAAATAAAATAACACACTACTTCCAAGAGCATTTCTAAGTCATAAAATCAAACTTCATGATAACCAAAATCCTGAAGATGAGACACCAGGATTTCATATTTACTTAATGTACTTATCTTAATGATATCAATGTGTATACAAGATGTGAGAAATATGACATAATGATAATAAGTATAGCTATCACCATAACAACTAAAGAGTACCTTATTTTACCAAATACATTAACTGATTTTAGCTTTTTAAAATTAAGTGGGAATTGCAGATTAGAATGCAAGTTAAGGATGTTTCAGCTTTTTATTATATTCTTAGTAACCACTACCACCACCCCTAAAAACATTTAACTAAACAAATGCATTTTAAAAATTATGTGTAGAACCACAAACACTATATAGTGTATAATTTGTTTAAAATATGTATATCACATATGTACACTAATGTAAACATCCTCTGCTTTTGGGTTCTCTTTGCATTTGTTTTACTTGGTTACATTTTCTCTTGATTTTGTGGTTACCTTTTAAAATATGATCATAATAGCTATTATTCCTACTCTTTTCTTCTCTTTTCATCTCCACATGTTTTCCTTATATTCTTTGTCTTTCTAATATTTGTGATTTCTAATAACATATTATCCATTATATTCAAATTTTATAATATATTCAGTCATTTCTGTCATTCATTGCATTTGTGTTATTTCCATTTATTTTGTCTTAACAAACAAATCTTCCATTAATATTTTCATACCTATCCAGGTCTTCATCCTCTCAATTTTGCCATTAGGGCCCACCTCTAATAGTGGAATCACTAGGTCAATGAGCCTGAACAGCTTTACAGATATTATATATTAATGTATATTTCCAACTTCTTTTTGTAAAAAAAAAACAATTCACAACTGTTTTAGCAATGTAATATTAAGCCTGTTTCTCCACATTCCTATTAACATTTAATTTGATTAGTTTAACTCTTTTGGTTATCAATTAGCATACATTACCAACACCATAATTAGCTAGATTGGTCCTCAGACAGTAGATACAATCTGATTCCAGGACTATAGTCTTTGCAGACAAAAATCTTTCTAGCTTGATTATATACCCAGTAGAACTTTCCTTACAAAGTCACAATCCCTCAGGAATACAGGATTACCTCCAAAGTGTGATAAGTATTAAAGGCTTTTGCAAAATATTTATGCTGTATGTCATTTTTGTCCACCAGAAAGTATGTTTGAATTATATGTATGCTATGATATAGATCTACTAATCTTATGCAGGTATGTGGGAGCTATCCAGATATCTATCATATTTAACTTATCTAGGGTTCTATTCATTCCCTTAACTTCTTTCTTATATTTTTGTTTGGATTTATCTAGTTTGGAGAAGGGGAAACTAAGGAGGTCTGTTGCTATTATTATTTTGTTATCTATTTCCATATGTATTTCATTTAGTTTTTTCTCCTTTAAATATCTGGATTCTTTAACACTTTTGCATATGGGTCCACTATTGATAATACTTCATTATTCATAGTAACCTCTCCTCAACATACAATACTATAGTTTGTAAAGCAGGGTTGCTGCAAGAATCTCTTGCATTTGCAAAACCACTTGAAGCAATCCTGACAGTTGAAGAAACCGAATGTTGACCCAGACAGCTGGTGGTCTCACAGCAAAAACCAATGGAGCCTGGAACTATAAATACCCCTGGAGTATCATCCTGGGGGGTTCTGATTTCCTTTGACCTGACCCAGACATCCTGCTATCCCCTGCATCTCCCCATTGGGCCCTGGGAGGAGGGAAATTTGGGGGGGGGGAGGAGAAAGTGGGAAATTAGTTTCCTTAGGCAGGAAAGGACAACCCTTAAACCAAGCCACCACCCTCATCTGTTAATCTGCTCAATCCTTCTGCATCAGGGCAGTGAAATTTATCCCTGGCTGAGGGGCTGGTTCTCTCAGCCTGACCTCAACCTTCTGAGACCCTCCCCCATCACTGGCCTCACCCTTATCAACAGCTTCCCAGACCTTAACCATCTTCCCCCAACTTACCCTTCTTTTAATAAACCCCTTGGCCTTTATTCAAAGAGCTTCTGCTGATTCATTATACCATCAACTAGGGCCAAGGCTGAAGATGGAAAGATAACTTTCTCTTGTTTCCTGAGGGCTAAACCAGGCATACATTTTGCTCAGGAAGTGAAACAAGCTTCACTTCCTATTGGCCTGAAGTTTCTCTCCAGAAGGGAGGGGATTTTTACTCCTCCCCTCAAGGGAACTTAGAGACAGTAGGGAGGCTGACTAAAACATTTCAGTCACGCTCAAACAACCTCTGGCTGACCCAAAACATCCTGTATTATTTTCTTCCATGACTTTCTGGACCTCTTTTTCCATTTGAATGCTTTTTCTTTCATACCTTTCCTGATTTTCTTGCATTGCTATTTTCCCCCCTGACTTGGTCTGTGAGGTATTTTTAAGCTCTTTCAAAAGGTTTTTTTTTTTTTAAATTAATGTCCATTTATTGTATTTCTTTGCTACTTTTGAAATAGGTGTTTTTACTTCACTGTCCTCTGGGTTTGAACAATGATCTTCTCTATCCTCGTGGTAGCTATCAATAGTTAGGGTATTTTTCTTCTGCTTTCTTGATCTTCTTTATTTTGTTTTTCATTTTTAAAATTTTGGCAGCCAGGCCAATATATTTAATTACTGGCATTTTACTATTCTCCCAGAGTTTCTATTGTGCTCAGATATGTTACCTCAGGTTTCATTGTTTGTTTCTTTGTTTGTTTTATTTTTAATCTAGGTTCTACTTAATTATTCTAATTTTAATATTGCAGGGTCTGATATAATCCTGGATCCCCAACTCAAGCCCCATCTGTGTTGATCTCAGGTGTTCTGACCCAAACAGGCAGGCAATTCTGCCACTGCTACTTTAAGCATCCAGCTCACTTTCCTCTGTGGCAGCAAACAACCAGGAACTCCACTCTTCTGTGAGTGGTCACAGCTCATAGGGCCTCAGTCACTTTGTAACCACATCCACAAGTTCATGTTCCTTCCTTACTTCTCCTTGGTATAAGGTGTGAGATATTGATCTAAAACTAATCTCTCCTATATTATTTTCCAATTTTCCCAACAGTTTTTTTTAAATAGTGGGTTCTTGTCCCAAAAGCTAGATTGATCAACCCAGAGATCAGGTGCTTTTTTTTCCCAGGAGCAGCTATTTTCTTATTAATTAATTAATTTAGAATATTTTTCCATGGTTACATGATTCATGTTCTTCCACCACCCCACACCCTCCCTTCCCCCTTCCCTGAGCTAACAAGTAATTCCATTGGGTTATAGATGTATCATTACTCAAAACCTATTTCCACATTATTAATATTTGCAATAGTTATCATTTAAAGTCAGAATCCCCAACCATATACCCATTGAATGATATGATTGATCATATGTTTTTCTTCTGTGTTTCTACTCCCACATTTCTTTCTCTGGATGTAGGTAGCATTCATTCTAATAAGACCCTCTAGAATGTTCTGGATCATTGCATTACTGCTAGTAAAAAAGTCTATCACATTCAATTGTGCCACGGTTCATCATTTCTTTCAGCACAATAGTATTCCATCACCATCAGATACCACAATTTGTTCAGCTATTCCCCAATCAGATACCCAATCATTTTCAATTTTCCAATTTTTAGACACTACAAAGAGTGTGGCTATGAATATTTTTGTACACATATTTTTCCCTACTGTCTCTTCAGGGTACAAACTGATCAGTGGTATTACAGTATCAAAGGGTAGGCAGTCTTTTAAAGCCTTTTGGGCAAAATTCCAAATTGTCCTCGAGAATGGTTGGATCAATTCACAGCTCCACTAGCAGTATATTAGTGTCCCAATTTTATCCCATTACCTCAAAATTTATTATTTTCCTTTATTTTCATATTGGCCAATCTGAAGTGGTACCTCAGAGTTGTTTTGATTTGAATTTCTCTAATTATGAGAGATTTAGGACATGTTTTTGTGTGTTTATTGATCATTTTGATTTCTTTATCTGAAAATTGCCTATTCATGACCTTTGCCCATTTATCAATTGGAGAATGGATTTTTTTAAGATTGACTTAGCTCCTTATAAATTTGAGAAATTAGACCTTTTTTTCAGAGGTTTTTGTCAAAAAGTTTTTCACCAATTTGTTGCTTCCCTTCCAATTTTTATTATATTGATTTTGTTTTTATAAAAAAAATTAAATTTGATGTAATCAAAATTATTCATTTTACATTTTGTAATATTTTCTATCTCTTGCTTGCTCTTAAATTCTATCCTTTCCCATAGAGCTAACAAGTATACTCTCTATGTTCACCTAATTTATTTATAAATTTCTTCTTCATATTTAAGTCATTTACCTATTCTGAATTTATGGTGGTGTAGGGTGTGAGTTGCTGATCTAAATCTCATCTCTCCAATACTGCTTTCCAATTTTCCCAGCAGTTTTTGTCAAATAGTGGATTCTTGGTCATAAAGCTAGGATATTTGGGTATATCATAAACTACCTTGCTGAGGTTATTTATCCCAAGTCTATTCTACTGATCATCCCTTTTGTCTCTTAGCAAGTACCATATTGTTTTGATGACCACTGCTTTGTAATAAAATTTGAGATCTCATAATGCTAGTCCCCCATTCTTCACATTTTTTATGATTTTACTTGATATTCTTGATCTTTTGTTCTTCCAAATGAACTTTGTTATAATTTTTCTTTCTATGAAAAAGTTTCTTGGTAGTTTGATAGGTATGGCATGGTATAATTAGATTCATTTGGATATCATTGACATTTTTATTATATTATCTCAACCTAATTATGAGGAAATAATGTTTTTCCAGTTGCTTAGATCTTGTTTTAATTGTGTGAAAATTGTTTTGTAGTTGTGTTCATACAATTTCTGTGTTTGTCTTGGCAAAATGATTCCTAGATATTTTATGTTGTCCAGCATGTTTTTAAATGAAATTTGCCTTTCTAACTCTTGCTGCTGTGTTGTTTTGGAAATATATAGAAATGCTAATGATTTGTGTGATTTTATTTTATATCCTATAACTTTGCTAAAGTTGTGGATTATTCCACTAGCCATTTAGGTGATTTTCTAGGATTCTTTAAGTATACAATCATATCATTAGCAAAGGGTGATAGTTTAGTTTCCTCATTGCTGACTTTAATCCCTTAAAATTCTTCTCCTTCTCTAATTGCTACTGCTCGCATTTCTAGTACAATATTAAATAATAGAGGTGATAATGTACATCCTTGCTTCACTCCTGATCTGATTGGGAAGGCTTATAACTTATCCCCATTGGAGAAGATGCTTGCTGATGGTTTGAAATATATACTGTTTATTATTTTTAGGAAAGGCCCATCTATTCATAAACTTCCTAGTGTATGGAAGTATATTTTTAGTATACTTTTTTTAAACTCTTACCTTTTGTCTTGGAGTCAATACTGAGTATTGGCTCCAAGGCAGAAGAGCGGTAAGGGTAGGCAATGGGGGTCAAGTGACTTGCCCAAGGTCACACAGGTGGGAAGTGTCTGAGGTTATATTTGAACCTAGGACTTCCCGTCTCTAGGCCTGGCTCTCAATCCACTGAGCTATCCAGCTGCCCGCTCTAGTATACTTTTAATAGGAATGAGTATTGTATTTTGTTGAAGGCTTTTTCCTGGTCTATTGAGATAATCATATGATTTATGTCAGTTTGGTTTTTTATATGGTCAATTATATGGATGGTTTTCCTAATATTAAACAATACTTTCATTCCTATTATGAATCCCAACTGGTTATAGAGAACAATCTTCATGATAAGTTAGTGTAGCCTTTTTGCTAGTATTCTATTTAATATTTTTGCATCCATGTTCATTAAGGAGACTGGTCTATAGTTTCCTTTCTCTGTTTTGTGTCTGCCTGGCTTTGGAATCAGCATCATATTTGTGTCATAGAAGGAATTTGGCAGAACTCCTTCTTTGCTTATTTTGTCAAATAGTTTGTATGGTATTATAATTAGTTGTTCTTTAAATGTTTGACACAATTCACTTGTGAATCCATCTGGCCTTGGGGATTTTTTCTTAGGCAGTTCCTTGGTGTCTTGTTCAATTTCTTTTTCTGAGATGGGATTGTTTAAGAATTCTATTTCATCTTTTGTTAATCNTCTTCATGATAAGTTAGTGTAGCCTTTTTGCTAGTATTCTATTTAATATTTTTGCATCCATGTTCATTAAGGAGACTGGTCTATAGTTTCCTTTCTCTGTTTTGTGTCTGCCTGGCTTTAGAATCAGCATCATATTTGTGTCATAGAAGGAATTTGGCAGAACTCCTTCTTTGCTTATTTTGTCAAATAGTTTGTATAGTATTATAATTAGTTGTTCTTTAAATGTTTGACACAATTCACTTGTGAATCCATCTGGCCTTGGGGATTTTTTCTTAGGCAGTTCCTTGGTGTCTTGTTCAATTTCTTTTTCTGAGATGGGATTGTTTAAGAATTCTATTTCATCTTTTATTAGTCTAGGTAATTTATATATTTATATTTATATATTATATATTATATATTATTTATTATATTATTATAATATATATTATATATATTTATATTTCACCTAGATTTTCATATTTATTGCCATATAATTGGGCAAAATAGTTCTTAATAATTACCTTAATTTCCTCTTCATTAGAGGTGTTTGCCTTTTTTTTTCCTCCAGCCTCTTACATTTATTCTGTGTTTGTCTAGCTGCCTCATGTGTGTTTCTTATAGACAACATATGGTAGGATTTTGGCTTCTAATCCACTCTGCTATTTGCTTCTGTTTTATGGGTGAGTTCATCCCATTCACATTCACAATTATGATTACCACCCGTCTATTCCTCATCATTTTGATTTCTTCTTTTCTTCTTGTCCTTTCTTTTTTCAATATTTGCGTCTATACCAGTGTTTTGCTTTTATTCAGTCCCCCTTTTCACCACCCTTCTTTTACTTCCCTTTTAATCCCCTCCCTTCTTATTCCACTCTTATTATTTTTTAGGGTCTAGTAAATTCCCTATCCCCTCTCTTTCCCTCCATTTTGGTACACCCCAGCCCATTCCCCTCCTTTGTATTTCCCTCTCAAATTCTCTATAGTGTAAGATATAATTCTATACCCCAATGGATCTAGATGCTTTTTCCCCTCAGAATTTATTTCACTAACGGTAAGATTTAAGTATTACCTATTACTACTCTCTTCCTCTCCTTCTTATAATAGTATTCTTCCCCTCTCCTTCCCCTGTGACTCTTTATGTGGTATAATTTATCCAATTTTTCTTCTTCCTTCAAGTTTCTCTTCGTGCCAGATTCTATCCCCTCCATTTTTTACATATTGTCTTAAATCACTTAGTACCTCAGCCTCTACCTATGAATACTTCTTCTATCTACTATGAGAGTGAAAACAAGTTTTGAGAGTTACAAATATCTTTTTTCATATAGGAATATAAATAATTTGGCCTTATTGAAGCCCTTAAATTTTTTTCCCTCTCTTTCTTATTTACCTTATTTCCCTCTCTTTCTTATTTACCTTTTCATGTTTCTCTTGATTTTTGTATTTGGTCATCAATTTTCCATTTAGTTCTGGCCTTTTCTTTATAAACACTTGGAAATCTTTTATTTTGTTAAATGCCCATACTTTCCCCTGAAGTATATAGTCAGTTTTGATGGGTAGGTGATCCTTGGTTCTAGACCCAATTCTCTTGCCTTTCTGAATATCATATTCCAAGCCTTATAGTCCTTTAAGGTGGAAGCTGCCAGATCCTATGTAATCCTGACTGGGGCTCCTTGATATTTCAGTTGTCTCTTTCTGGTTTCTTATAAAATTTTCCCCTTGGCTTGGAAACACTTGAATTTGGCAATTATATTCCTGGGAGGTTGCCTTTTGAGGATTTAATTTGGATGGTGATCTATGGACTCCTTCAGTGTTTATTTTTTGCTCTTCAAGAATATCAGGACAGTTTTCTGTTGTTGTTTTTTTCTGTTTTCAGTTAGACCAATACTTCTCAAATAGTCTCTCCTGGACCTGTTTTCCAGGTTGGTTGTTTTTTCAATGAGCTATTTCATGTTTCCTTTTATTTTTTCATTCTTTGATTTTGCTTTATTAATTCTTACTGTCTTGGGAGATCATTAGCTTCTACTTGTATAATTCTAGTCTTTAAAGAATGGTTTTCAGCTATCATATTTTGATTTTCCTTTTTGGTTTGGTCTATGCTGTTTTTCATGGCTTTCAGCAGGTCAATTCTGATCTCTGATTTGCTTATTTATTTCATGTGATTTCTGGGTTTCTTTTTTCAAGTGGGAGATTCTGTCTTTTAAGCAGTTATTTTCTTTTTGAATTACTTGCATTTCTATTTCCCACTTTTCTGCCCATTTTTCTTCTATCTTTCTTACTTGGTTCTTGAACTCCATGTTGAGTTTCTCAAAAGATTGTGACAAATTTCCATTTTTTTTTGAAAATTTGGATGCTCCTGAACTCTGCTCTTTTTCTCCATAGAAATTATCCAGAGTCAGAGACTTTATCTGTTGTTTATTTATTTTGGTACTTGTGGATTGCAGTTCCTTTGTGTTGGTAGTCATTGTTATGCTCATTTTTTTTTCTCTGTGCTACCTTGGGTTCTCAGCCAGAAGTCTGAGTGAGGCAGCCAGACAGTTCTTGGTGTAGTGAACTTTAAAGAATTTTACCCTGTGGCTATTTTTCCAGTGTCTTTTTCCAGTGTATACAGCAGCTAGCCCAGGTCTTCTGTGTCTTTGCACCCATGCTACACACTCCCCAGCCTGTTCTCAAGTCTCACTGCCAAGCCTCTGTGTTGCTCTCAGGGATAAGACTGTAGTACCCTCAGTCAGCCTCTGAGAATTTAGAGATTGTTTGTTCTGACTCTGGTGCTTTACGTGGTGTATGTGCATGGGGGTGATCAGCTCTCGCTTTGGTGGGACTAGTCTTACCCCTTGATAGTGTGGAAATGCCCCCAAACTGCCAACTTCAAGGCTTTGCCCCTTGTCAGAGCCACTTCACTCATCTGATTTTGATTGTTGTCCTTTTCTGTGAGGCTTTGTATTGGTCTTTTGGGAGGAGAGTCTGGCCCTTCCTTCTACTCTGCTGCCATTTTAGCCTGGCATATACAAATTGGTTCTTTATAAATGAAAATAATATAAAATTACCCTCAGACCTTTATTGTTACACGTAGGACCCCAAGAGAAATATTATTTGGCCATCCTCTTAGGAAACCAACATAGACCAGTGCATATGAGGGGTAGACTCAGAGACTGTCTATTTCTGGACCAAGTAAGATTTCTTTTTGGACAAGATAGATAAATGAGGCCTAATTATAATGTCTATTGTAACGTGCATAATCTTAACAGTCCCAATTGCCCCCTCTCCTAGAGCTGTGACACTTACAAGCGAACTGTAATATTTATTAAATATATTGCAGGTAGAGAACTGGAAGGAGAAAATAATGTAAGGTTATAGTATTGGTTAAACAACTATACAAAGCACAAATTGAAAGTCATATATTAGGTTGCATACCACACAACATATAGATACATGATGAGAATTGTGATTCTCCAGTGCTGACACAGGATCCAGTCCATATAGGTGAGTATATGCATACATCAGGAAATATCAGTATATAAGACACCACACAAAACTGATTTTTCACTTCTTAACATGGAGCTCGTGTAGATGAAGAAGGGTCTATATATCATATGGAAATATTACATGTACATATCTATATATAGTGGAAGCATATCATATGATCTCCATCTTATTGAAAAGATCCATTGATTTTCTTGATTTGATTGACATTAATTGAATTCTTGTTTGTAGAAAGTTTAATAGTGTATATATGCATCGTATTATATATATGTACATTTGTATTATAATTACTAACACATATATGTCTAAGAATTAATAACAAGCTTAGGGAAAGGTAGATATAGAGACCTTTGAAATAAAAAGTTAAATTAGGGAAAGAGACAAAAGAAGTAAAAAAATATGTTATCATACATAGCAATGTACATAATTATTACTAACAGGATAACCTTATCATTACTAATAACTTAGAACTTACTGTATTAACACTATTAATATAGCTTAATTAAGAGATACTAATACAAAAACTTAGGATTAGTTGATTATATGGTTAGAGTGATAGATTGCTTAAGAAGCACTCTGCTTAGGTTCCAGGTTAAGATGGCGGCACAGTAAAAAGCAGCTCTTAACCTCTCCTGACGGAAACACACAAGACTCCTCAAGGGGACATAAAATAACAGTTTAAAAGGTAGAATCTTGCAATTGGAAAGTGAGGCTCAGAAATCAAATGAACTGATAAGCAAATTGAACACCAGAAATGACCAGAGCGAAAAGGAAAACCAGAAGATTATAGCCAAAAACCAAAAGATTATAGCCGAAAACCAATCCCTAAAGGCTAGAATTGAGCAATTAGAAGCTAATGATCTCTCAAGACAACAAGAACAAATAAAACAAAGTAAAAAGACTGAAAAAATAGAAGGAAACATGAAATATCTCAATTTGAGAGTGACAGACCAAGAAAACCGGTCTAGAAGAGACAATTTGAGAATAATTGGTCTTCCAGAAAAACCAGAAATTAATAGAAACCTGGACTCCATACTAAAAGAAATTATTCAGCAAAATTGCCCTGAAGTCCTAAAACAAGCGGGCAATATAGATATTGAAAGGATCCATAGAACACCCTCGACATTCGATCCAGATAAGAAAACGTCCAGGAATATAATTGCCAAATTCAAGAGCTTTCAAGAAAAAGAAAAAATCTTACAAGAAGCCAGAAAGAGACAATTCAAATATCAAGGAACACCAATCAGGATCACACAGGATCTGGCAGCCTCCACGCTAAAAGACCATAAGGCTTGGAATACAATATTCAGAAAGGCAAGAGAGCTGGTCCTGCAACCACGGATCAACTACCCATCAAAATTAACTATATATTTTCAGGGGGAAGTATGGGCATTCAACAAAATTGAAGAATTCCAAGTATTTGCACAGAAAAGACCAGGGCTAAATGGAAAGTTTGATATCCAACCACAAAAACCAAGAGAAACATGAAAAGGTAAATAAGAAACAGAGGGGAAAAAAAGAAAAATTATAATTTTTAAATTTGCCTTTTTAAGGGCCTCAGTGAGATCTAATTATCTGTGTTCCTATGTAGAGAAATGTTTTGTATAATTCTCTGTAGTGAACTCTATTCACTATTATAGTATTCACTATTATAGTAATCAGAAGAATAATTCACAGGGTGAGGGTGGAACACTAAATAATCTAAGATGACATAGGAGATGGGAAAGAGGGGATGAATAGTAGGGGAAACCAAGAGAAACTTGAGTGAATAAGAAAAATAGGATATTCTATTACACACAAAGAGGGCATGGGAAGGAGAGGGGACAAATACTATTATAAGAAGGAGAGGAAGAGAGCATTAAGAGGTAATAATCAAACCTTACTCTTAGTGTAATCAACCCAGAGAGGGAAGAGTAGCTATACTATCCATTGGGACATAAAACTCTTATCTAACCCTTCTGAGAAAGTCAGAAGGGATAAACCAAGGGGAGCAGAGGAGTGGGAAGGTCAAAAAAGGGAGGGGATAAGAAGGGGGAGGTAATTCATAAGGCCTTTAAAAACAAAAAGAGAGGGGGGAAAAGGGAGGGCGTAGAAAGGGAAGTTAATCAAGGAGGGGATAAGGGATAGGGTCTTAATAGCAAACAACTGGTTTTAAAGGAAATAGTATAAGAAAAAGGGGGTAGGAATAGGGGAGGATACGAAAATGTCAGCAAATGCACAACTGATGATTATAACTCTGAATGTGAATGGGATGAACTCTCTCATAAAACGGAAGCAAATAGCAGAGTGGATTAGAAACCAAAATCCTACCATATATTGTCTACAAGAAACACATATGAGACAGGTGGACATACACAAGTTTAAGGTTCAGGGCTTGAGCAAAATCTTTTGGGAATCAAATGAGAAAAAGAAGGCAGGAGTGGCTATTATGACTTCTGACAAAGCCAAAGTAAAAATAGATATGATTAAAAAAGACAGAGAAGGTCATTACATCCTGATTAAAGGCAGTATAAACAATGAGGAAATAACACTGCTCAATATATCTGCACCAAGTGGCATAGCATCCAAATTCATAAAGGAGAAACTGGCAGAGCTCAAGAAGGAAATAGATAGTAATACCATACTAGTGGGAGATCTAAATATTCCTCTTTCAGATCTAGATAAATCAAACCAAAAAATAAAGAAGAAAGAGGTAAGAGAGGTGAATGAAGTCCTAGAAAAATTAGATTTAATTGATATATGGAGAAAAATAAATAGGGACAAAAAGGAATACACCTTCTTTTCAGCTGCACATGGCACATTCACAAAGATTGACCATGTAATAGGACATAGAATCATTGCAAACAAATCCAAAAGAGCAGATATAATAAATGTAACCTTCTCAGATCATAATGCAATAAAAATAATAATTAGTAAGGGCACCTGGACAGGGATATCAAGAACTAATTTGAAATTAAATAATATGATTCTCTAAAATCAATTTGTCAAAGAGGGAATCAAAGAAACAATCAATAAGTTCATTGAAGAAAATGACAATGATGAGACATCCTACCAAACTCTGTGGGATGTGGCCAAGGCAGTACTCAGGGGGAAATTTATATCCTTGAGTGCATATATTAACAAATTAAGGAGGGCAGAGATTAATAAATTGGTCATAGAACTAAAAAATTAGAAAGTGAGCAAATTAAAAATCCCCAGATGAAAACTTAATTAGAAATACTAAAAATCAAGGGAGAAATTAATAAAATCAAAAGTAAAAGAACTATTGAATTAATAAATAAGACTAGAAGCTGGTACTTTGAAAAACTGATAAAATAGACAAAGTACTGGTCAATCTAATAAAAAAAGGAAAGAAGAAAACCAAATTGACAGTATCAAAGATGAAAAGGGAGACCTCACCTCTAATCAAGGGGAAATTAAGGCAATCATTAAAAACTATTTTGCCCAATTATATGGCAATAAATATAATAATTTAGGAGATATGGATGAATATTTACAAAAATATAAATTGCCTAGATTAACAGCAGAAGAAATAGAATACCTAAATAATCCCATATCAGAAAAAGAAATTGAACAAGCCATCAAAGAACTCCCTAAGAAAAAATCGCCAGGGCCTGATGGATTCACAAGTGAATTCTATCAGACATTCAAAGAGCAACTAATCCCAATACTATACAAATTATTTGATATGATAAGCAAAGAAGGAGTCCTACCAAATTCCTTTCACAACACTAATACGGTACTGATTCCAAAGCCAGGGAGATCAAAAACAGAGAAAGAAAACTACAGACCAATCTCCCTAATGAACATAGATGCAAAAATCTTAAATAGAATACTAGCAAAGAGACTCCAGCAAGTAATTAAGAAGATCATCCACCATGATCAGGTGGGATTTATACCAGGAATGCAAGGTTGGTTCAACATTAGGAAAACCATCCACATAATTGACCATATCAACAGTCTAACAAACAAAAATCACATGATCATCTCAATAGATGCTGAAAAAGCCTTTGACAAAATACAGCATCCATTCCTATTGAAAACACTGAAAAGTATAGGAATAGAAGGACCTTTCCTAAAAATAATAAACAGTATATACCTAAAACCATCAACAAACATCATATGCAATGGGGATAAATTAGAAGCCTTCCCAATAAGATCAGGAGTGAAACAAGGATGCCCATTATCACCTCTATTATTCAACATAGTACTAGAAACACTAGCAATAGCAATTAGAGAAGAAAAAGAAATTGAAGGTATCAAAATAGGCAAGGAGTAGACTAAGCTATCATTCTTTGCAGATGATATGATGGTCTACATAAAAAATCCTAGAGAATCAATTAAGAAGCATGTAGAAATAATCAACAACTTTAGCAAAGTTGTAGGATACAAAATAAATGCACATAAATCATCAGCATTTCTATACTTTTCCAACACACTAGAGCAGCAAGAAGTAGAAAGAGAAACACCATTTAAAATCACCCTAGAGAATATAAAATACTTAGGAATCTATCTACCAAAACAAACACAGCAATTATATGAAAACAACTACAAAACACTTTCCAAACAAATTAAACTGGATCTAAACAATTGGAAAGCCATTGATTGCTCATGGGTAGAATGAGCTAACATAATAAAAATGACAATTCTACCCAAATTAATTTACCTATTTAGCGTCATACCTTTCAAGCTACCAAAAAAACTTCTTTACTGAATTAGAAGAAACTATAACAAATTTCATTTGGAATAACAAAAGATAAAGAATATCAAGGGAAATAATGAAAAAAATGTGAAGGAAGGGGGCCTAGCAGTACCAGATATTAAACTATACTATAAGGCAGCAGTCATCAAAACAATATGGTACTGGCTAAGAGATAGAGATGAGGATCAGTGGAATAGACTTGGGGTAAATGACATTAGCAAGACAGTGTATGATAAACCCAAAGAGCCCAACTTTTGGGACATGAATCCACTATTTGACAAAAACTGCTGGGAAATTTGGTAAACAATATGGTAGAGATTAGGTCTAGATCAACATCTCACTCCCTACACTAAGATAAATACAGAATGGGTGAACGACCTGAATATAAAGAGGGAATCTATAAATAAGTCAAGTGAACACAGAATAGTATACTTGTCAGATCTCTGGGAAAGGAAAGACTTTAAAACCAAGCAAGAGTTAGAGAAAACTACAAAATGTAAATTAAATGGTTTTGATTATATTAAACTAAAAAGCTTTTGTACAAACTAAAACAATGTAGTCAAAATCAGAAGGGAAACAACAAATTGGGAAAAAATCTTTATAACAAAAAACTCTGACAGGGGTCTAATTTGTCAAATATACAAGGAGTTAAAGCAATTGTATAAAAAATCAAGCCATTCCCCAATTGATAAATGGGCAAGAGACATGAATAGGCAATTTTCAGGTAAAGAAATCAAAAGTATCAATAAGCACATGAGAAAGTGTTCCAAATTTCTAATAATTAGAGAAATGCAAATCAGAACAACTCTGAGGTATCACCTCACACCTAGCAGATTGGCTAAAATGAAAGAAGGGGAGATTAATGAATGTTGGAGGGGATGTGGCAAAATTGGGACATTAATGCATTGCTGGTGGAGCTGTGAACTGATCCAGCCATTCTGGCTGGCAATTTGGAATCATGCTTAAAGGGCTATAAAAGAATGCCTGCCCTTTGATCTAGCCATACCATTGTTGGGTTTGTACCCCAAAGAGATCATAGATAAACAGACTTGTACGAAAATATTTATAGCTGTGCTTTTAGTGGTGGCAACATACTGGAAAAGGAGGGGATGTCCTTCAATTGGGGAATGGCTGAACAAACTGTGGTATATGCGGGTGATGGAATACTATTGTGCTAAAAGCAATAATAAACTGGAGGAGTTCCAGGCGAACTGGAGAGACCTCCAGGACTGATGCGGCGTGAATGGGGCAGAGCCAGAAGAACATTGTACACAGAGACTGATATACTATGGTAAAATCGAATGTAATGGGCTTCTGTACCACCAGTAAAACAATGACCCAGGACAGCTCTGAGGGATTTATGGTAAAGAACACTACCTACATTCAGAGGAAGAACTGCAGGAGAGGAAACATATAAGAAAAACAACTGCTTGAACACATGGGTCGTGGTGGACATGATTAAGGATGTGTACTCGAAACTACCACACCAATGCAACTACCAACAATTTGGAAATAGGTCTTGATCAAGGACACATGACAAAACCAGTGGAAATGTGCATCAGCCATGGGTGGTGGGAGTGCGGGGGGTGAAGGGCAAAGTAGGAGCATGAATCATGTAACCATGTTAAAAATGAATATTAATAAATGTTTAAATTTAAAAAAAATAGAAAGAAGCACTCTGCTTGTATGGCAGATCTATAAACTATTGTGATAGCTTTGTTTTAAAGTGAATGACAGATAATCAAGTTAAGACTTAACTTTAATGCACTTTGTAGATTTACATTTTCTTGTGTTTACAAGGATATTTCGGATATTTTATTGTATTCCTTAGACATTGTTGTTTTAGCTAATATTTATTGTTGTTTTGCAAAGTTAGACATTGTTAGAAAAGTTTATTGTTACACAGCTGTGTTATTTTATTTCATGTACTATCATGCCTTTATTACATGCAAACTTTATCCTTTCCTGGAATTACTTCCCTTACCCTTCCTAGAGCATAGATAGTGGAAGAAAGCTAGAATAAAGCATAGGGATAGATTTTTTATGTTGTTGAAAATAGAGAGCATAGATTTAGTTACATAGAATAGTGAAAGGTAAGGCGTGCAAGGTGCCTGCAGAATTTCCAGTTTAAATTCTATGTAAAAGAAAATCAGGATTATTGTAACATGCATAATCTTAAGTGGGGTGAACTGCCTCACAGAATTCCACAGTACCCCCCCAGAACTCCAGGAGAGGGGGAAGTTGGGGCAGTTAAGAATGTGGTTATAGAAACAGGACACCCAGCTTGGCAAACTCACTCTTTAGTGAGCTAGGTGGCT
The DNA here is from genome assembly GCF_016433145.1 of Gracilinanus agilis. Lineage (NCBI taxonomy): Eukaryota > Metazoa > Chordata > Mammalia > Didelphimorphia > Didelphidae > Gracilinanus > Gracilinanus agilis. The sequence continues at coordinate 126,634,090 of NC_058134.1, forward strand.
TGAAAGGGGCAGGAATTACTTCTTCTCAGCTAGCTTATCTCTAACTCAGGGTACAGGGTGTTTTTTTTTTTTTTGCTGCATATTCCATACTGACTATAACCAGGCTGTGAAAACTGTGATAATACCTCATAAGTAATATCCCAGCCAATCTCTAAACAATGCAGATCTATAATCAAGACTACCTTCACCACCTTGAACTTGATAATATTAGATTTAGGAGAAAGTTTAAATTGTGAAAGAGTTAGGGAAAATAGTTTTATCAGAGGCACTCCCCTCTGGGAGGATTGCTATTTCTGACAGTATCCTGAAGCTATTAGATAGTTTTACCTCACCCTCAATCCTAGAATTTATCCCTCATTCTCTGTTTCCCTGAATTAATAAATCCCTTCCCTTGTTTAGATTGTGAGGTGTGAGGTGTTGTATTTTCAGGTTTTACAAACCCAATTCATACAAATCTCCATCCAGACAGACTCTGAGTATAGCTGTAATCCAGAGTTCAAGAAAGTTGTTTGAAGACATCCTGAGCACTTAATCTATTTTGGGATTCCAGAATAAACTTCCAACAGTGGAAGTTGCTAAATTCTGTGGGATTATTCCCTTTCTGCCAGTCAATTTTGCCCTATAATAGCTAAGTCTAAATAGATTCCATTCTTGGTCAGAAAGGGATTCTGTTATAACAGTTATCAGAAATAGGAACTGCCAAGGAGGGGGAGGAAAAAGCATTTCGTCCACTCACTCCCCTCCCCCTGCTAGTGATTGCAGCTTGGGCATTGAATCCTGCTGTGACACTATTGCTAAGTGGACTGACCCATTTTTACAATATAAGTAGATTCTTAGCTCATTGAGATAAATTAGTGGGCCACCAGACTCATAAGACATCCACGATGATGTCATAGAAAGTTCAATTAAGTGAAATGAGTATATTTAACCCAGAGAAGAGAAATTGTCTTTTAAGTATTTGAAAAGGTGACATGGAGAAGTAGGTTTGGACTTGTCCTGATATCCATATTTCTTTTGTTCAAGAAGGCATAACTGGGGAATGCGTTGAAGTTTCTGAAAGACATGTTCCTTTCAGAGATTGGAGATTGGAGGGTTAATAGATCAAAGCTTGAGTTATACAAAAAATTGAATGAGTCAAAATTTCTTTCAGTCATCACTAAATTTTTCCCGCATTGAAGTCCTTCAAGCAAAGGTGAACATTGGTAAAAGTCAAACAGCATGAGCATGGGGGCAGCTGGATAGCTCAGTGGATTGAGAGCCAAGCCTAGAGACAGGAGGTCCAAGGTTCAAACCTGGCATCAGACACTTCCTAACTATGTGAGCCTGGGCAAGTCACTTAACCCTCATTGCCTAGTCCTTACTGCTCTTATGCCTTAGAACCAATACACAGTATTTATTTTAAGACACAAGATGAGGGTTTGTTTTTCTGTTTTGTTTTGTTTTGTTTTTTAAGGCAAATAGCACAGTCAAGCATGGATGAGCATTTCCAAGTTGATGAGAGCAGAGATCAAATTGAGTATCATAGAGGAAATTCTTGTTCAGGTCTGGGATGGGCTAGAGAGTCTCTGAGACTTCTTCCAATAATGATATTCCATGATTCTATTATTCTACTTTTAAAGACTATAAGAGGCATTATTGCATAATAAATAGAATGCTGGACTTGGAGTGAGAAAAACTTGCATTCAAACCCTTCTTCAGACACTTTATTTTCTCTTGACATCAGTTTCTCATCTATAAAATGAAAGGGTTGTATCATTCCACAGTTTCTTCATCTAATATGAGGGGTTAAAATAGATAGTTTCTAAATTCCCTTCTTGTTCTTTATGATCTTATGTATCCCTTCCAGCTCTAAATCTATAACCTTATATTTAATGGATTGATGGCAATCTGAGAAAAGTATTTTCTAGCATTTCTAGCATACCTGTTTAATACTTTTAAAAGAACAACTTGAATATATAGAAAATAGATTTTATCAGATGCTAGATAATACAAAACTAAGAGGAATGACAATCAGTTTGTCTTAGGATCAGAATTTGGGGAGATATTTTTAGGTTAAAAATTATTTAAAGTCTAGAGAAATTATTCTTATTTATGTCCCACCAACCACTGAAAATGACTCAAAGTTAAAATGGTTTTGTTACATATGTTTCATCTCTTCTCAATTATGAGGCTAAGTATAGTTTACTTCTTTTTTTGTCTAAGCTTTAAACATATCTGTTTTTACTTTGGTCATTTTTTGTGTTTTCTTACTTCTTTTGAATTTGTCTATGTTCTAAATCCTTTAAAAAATTTCATGTGAAACCCTTGCTAGATTCTTGGATATCTTTTTTTTAAAAAATGAATAAATGTAATGTCTTTCATTTGAGTTTCAAAAATCAATTGCACAAGAAGTACAGGATAAAGAAGACCTGGCTTGACAGCACTTTATAAGAAAAAATATTTAAGGATTATACTTGACCACAAACTCAGTATGAGTCAATGTGAAATAACTTCTAAATCAATGAATGCCATTTTAGGCTACATAAATAGAAATTTTGTATCTTCAGAAAAAGAAAATAAACCATTATATTTTTATATAGTTAATGTCCTGAAATATTGTGAATAGAACATCATATCTAGATTTAGTGCCTTCTAATGTAACATTAGTTGCTGCTTTTTTAGTGAGATATTGAAAAAAATTGGAATAAACAGAGAAAAGGCTGATGAGGAAATAAAGGCTCTAGTAATCTTGTTGTAGGGGCACAGTTTAAAGAATTTTTTGATAACTGGGTTGTACAATCATGAAAGGATTCTTCCTAGCTTACTGAACTTATCATTATTGGGCATCTCTAAGATAAGGCTACATGATTATTTTTCAAAGATAGGAGTGAAGACATTTTCATTCATAAGGGAGATTGGACTAAATATTCTTAAAGTAACTTTCCATTTTGAAAGTGTATTATTCTATAATGGATCATTATAGTCTACCTTCAACTGTATGATATAAAAATGAACTATGTCACCTTTCTTTCCAGATCCTTCCCTGAATTACCATATCTATCTGAGACAGATTAAAGTTCTTCATAATTCCCTTCCAAGTCATTTACCTATAAGTCTCAATAGTTTTTTTTCTCCCTAATTTCCTGTTAGTATCAGAAATTTTGAGAGGCACCCTGCTGTAGTGGATTAAAAAATAGTGAAAAAAGTGAAGAAAATGAAATAAAAGTATAATTTCAAATCTTCTGACAAAGACTATCTGTGTAATATTGTGTAAGGTCACTTAATCTTTTATTGCCTCCAGTTTAACTCTCTATGACTCTATATTGAATGGTATCTGGAAGGTATTGGAAGGAACTTATAAAATAGAAAGTTTTGTATTGATAAAATAGTGAATGTCATTTAGGCTATATTAATAGAAGTTTTGTATCTTGAGCAAAATAAAATAATACATAATGTTACTATATAGTTGATACCCAATATCAGAATATTGTGGGGAAAAAAGTATTATATCTAGATTTAGCTGGATTCTAGGTTCTACATTTTGAAAGGGATATTGAAACAAAGGAAGATGCAAAAAGGAGATTGATAAGGAAGTAAAGATTCTAGAAATCTTGTCATAGGAGTATCCTTTAAGGAATTTTCTGAAAGATTTGTGCAATCTGGGTTGTGCAATCATAAAAAAAGGATTCTTCCCAGCCTAGGGAGCGTCTCATTATTGTATATCTCCAAGATATAATCTAGTCCAAATTGGAAAACAAATAAACAACACAAAACAAATGAACAAAAACCCTTAGAGTTTGTTCAATTGAATTGAAAAGCAAATATTAAACAAACACCATGCATAAGACATTGCTGGGAAATGGGGATTCAAAGACATCCTTAAGAAATAAACTTTCAAGCACAGCTGTGTGGCTCAGTGGATGGAATGTCAAGCCTAGAAATGGGAGGCCCTGGGTTCAAATGTGGCCTCATTACATTCTAGTTACGTGAGCCTGGGGAAGTCATTAAACCACCATTCCCTATCCCTTACTGTTCTTCTACCCTGGAACCAATCCACATCAGGAAAGTAAGGGTTTAAAAAGAAGAAATAAATATTCTTCTGGGTACTTATAAAATATAAACCTAATTAAATATTGTTTCCATATAAATAGGTAAGAGATACAAGATTTTTTATTTGATTGGTCTAGGTATGGTTTGGCAAACCTATGGCATGTGTGCAGTATATGGCTGCTCCCCTCCCCATCTCTACATGTGCCTGAGGACATTTCTCACTTCACAAACCTATCTGTCCAGTGTCCCAATGGGAATGCTTCCTTCCTCCTCTATCTGTGGTAAGGCATGAGTTCACATGTGGCATGAGGGTTGTTGTTTGGCCACTTAATCTCTAAAAGTTTCGCCATATTGATCTAAGTTAATCATGGGTGAGTAACCCACTTTTTCAATATAAGTTGGTACATTCTTTGCAATATATAGTCTAACAAAATTATAGAGATCACACAGATTAGATTACTTGTTTTGGGTCACAAAAGTAAGATGTTCATGGGATAGGATTTCAATAACCTTGAATATTATGTAAAGCCTCATTTAAATGTTGTCTTAAAGAGTACTATCCATATAACACTACTGTTTGCTAGTTTGCCACTTAATTCTTTCTACTTTTCCCATACTTATGGCTTGCTTTTTCCCTGTTCTGCTCCAATTCTATTTTCACTAGAAAGCATCCCTTTCCCAAGATGTAGTATTACTTGTAGAGCTAGACAAGATAAGGTCAGATTTCCTGAGCCCCAGTCTCAGGAAGCCCCTCATTTTAGTGTGAATCCCAAAGAAGTTGGAGGGAGGAACTGAAACAAAGAGGGTAAAAACAATTGCAAAGAATAAAGAGACCAGGGTAACTATGCCTAGGAAAAGGAGCTATAGTCAAATGTATAGAAATGAATTTGATCATTATCAGTCTTCTCCAGATATCTAGCCTAGGATAAGAGTGTTCAACTTGTTGTTAAGCATCCTCATCTGTCCAAACTTAATCCTGAGGCTGTCTTTCCCAAAGTCAGATGAAAGAATATGAGAAGGTTAAATGGAGTCTCTTAATCTAATTTTGCAGGTGTCTTGAAAGTGGGTTGTACATTTGGAAAGCTTTATATTCTCTGGCTTTCATTCAGTTTTTTTGAGTTTACTCTGACTATGTCCTTAGTCTTCTGGAAGAAGTAAATATTTACTATATTGTATATATGTTATGATACAATACAGATTTTCATTTTCATCATATGAAAAAAGTCACATATTGCTTTCTTTAGAGAAAAATGCAAGGAAATAAAGTGAATAGCATTTTTCAAATCTACATTCAGTTTTCATCAGTTCCTTCCATTGCAGTGAAAAACACTTTTTTTGTCACAAGTCTCTTGGAATTGTGCTGGATTCTTACATTGCTGATGATAGTTAAATTATTTGAGGTTGATCATCACACTTTATTGCTATTACTGCATACAACATTCTCCTGGTTCTACTCACTTCCCTTTGTAACACTTCATACACATCTTTTCAGATTTTTTTTCTGTTATCATCTTGTTTGTCATTTTTATGGCACAATAATATTCCATTAATATCATATGCCACAACTTCTTCAACAATTCCCCAAGTGATGGTTCCATTTCTTTTTATGTAAATATTTTTGTAAAAGTAAGTCTTTTTTCCCTATCTTTCATCTCTTCGGTATGCACATCTAGTTATGATATTGCTGGGTTTAAAGGGTATACACAAAAAGTAGACCTTTAGGGCAAGGTTCAAAATTGCTCTTTAGAATGTTCATATTAGCTCACAGCTCCCAATTTTTTTTTTCACATCCCCTCCAATTTTATCATTTTTAAAATTTTGTTATATTTGTCTTGGAGGTACAAAGGGGTACCTCAAAGTTGTTTTAATTTGCATTTCTCTAATCAATAGAGATTTGGATCATTTTTATATGATTAAAATTGTATTAATTTCTTTATATGAGAACTACCTATTCATGTCCTTTGACCACTTGTCAGTTGGGGAATGATTTGAATTCCTGCAAATTTGACTCAGTTCTCTATATATTTGAGAAACAAGGCTTTTGTCAGAGACATTTGTTATAATTTTTCCCAGTTTGGTATTACCTTTCTAATCTTGGTTTCATTGGTTTTATTTGTACACATTTTATTTTAATTTAATGTAGTCGAAGTTATCTATTTTACATCTCATAATGTTCTCTAGGTCTTGTTTGAACATAAATTCTTCCCTTATCCATAGAGCTGACAGGCAAACTATTTTATGTTTCTCTAATTTATTTTTAAATCATGTATCTATTTTGGCTTTTTGGTATATGGTATGAAGTATTGTTCTGTGTCTACTGTCATACTGTTTTCCAGGTTTCCTAAGCAGGTTTTGTCAAATGGCAGTTCTTCTGAAAACAGGTTTGGGGTTTGTCAGACACAAGGTTACTATGATCATTTACTATTTGCTTTTTGAGTGTCTAATCTCTTCAATTAATCCAGTATATTTTTTTCATAGCCAGTATCAGATTGTTTTAATGATTATTGCTTTTTAATACAGGTTGAGATCTGGTACAATCAATCCGCCTATTTTTTTCACTAATTTATTTGGTAGTCTTTGACTTCTGTTTTTCCAAATTAATATTATTATTTTTCCTAGATCTCTGAAATGATTTTGGATAGTTTAATTGGAATGGCACTTATTAAGTCAATTAATTTAGGGAGAGTTGTCATTTTGATTATATTACCCAGGAATAATTAGTATTTTCCAGTTATTTAGGTTTGTCTTTGTGTGAAAAGTGTTTTACAGTAATGTTTTATAATTCTTGGCTTGTCTTGGCAGTTAAACTCCCAAGAACTTTATATTATCTACCATTAATTTAACTGGATTTTTTCCTATCTCTTCATGCTAGACTTTGTTGGCAATATATATATAAACAATTTACCTGAGTTTATTTTATACACTTTACCTTTGCTAAAATTAATTATTTCAACTTTTATTTAATTCTATAGGATCCTCTAAGTATATTATCATATCATTTGCAAAGAGAAATAGTTTGTTTCTTCATTGTCTCTTCTAATTCCTTAATTTTTCTTTATTTCTAGTATTTCTAGTAAAATATAGAACCACAGTGGAGATAATGGACATCCTTTTTCCATTACAGATATTATTGGGAAATTTTTCTAGTTTGTCCTCATTACAAATAATTCATGTTGGTGGTTTTAGATAAATACTATCTACTCTTTAGTGGTATTTTTTGTTGTTGTTTTTAAAGGCAATGGGGGTCAAGTGACTTGCCCAGGGTCACACACCTGGGAAGTGTCTGAGGCCAGACTTGAACCTAGGACTTCCCATCTCTAGGCCTGGCTCTCAATCCACTGAGCTACCAAGCTGCCCTCTCTTTAGTGTTTTTAATAGGAATTGGCATTGTATTTTGTAAATTTTTTCTGCATCTATTGAGATACTCATATGATTTCTGTTGTCTTTGTTTTGTTTTATTTTGTTTTTAATTGATATACTCCATTTTGCTGATATTTTTTTTTTCCTGAAGATGAACCATCCCTACATTCCTGGTATATATTATTAATTTTTGGTTTGATTTATCTAGATCTGATAGAAGAATATTTAGATCTCTCACTTGTATAGTTTTACTATCTATTTCCTCCTTAAGCCCTGCCAGTTTCTCCTTTAGAAATTTATATTCTATACCATTTGGTGCGTACATATTGAGTACTATTATTTCCTCATTATCTACACTTCCTTTTATGAGGATATAATTACCTTCCCTATCTCTTTTAATCAGATCTATTTTTACTTTGGCTTTATCGGAAATCAAATTGTTAGTATGAAAGATTAAAAGGGAGACCTCACCTCTAATAAAGAAGAAATCAAGGGAATCATTAAAAACTATTTTGTCCAATTATATGGCAATAAATATAGCAATCTAGGTGATATGGATGAATATTTACAATTTACAATGAAATATTTACAAAAATATGAATTGCCTAGATTAACAGCAGAAGAAATAAAATACTTGAATAATTCCATATCAGTAAAAGAAATTGAAAAACCCTCCAAAGACCTCCCCAAGAAAAAAACCCCAGGACCAGATGGATTCACAAGTGAATTCTATCAAACATTCAAAGAACAACTAATTATAAAGTATTTGACACAATAAGCAAAGAAGGATTTCTATCAACTCCTTCTATGACATAAATATGGTACTGATCCCAAAGCCAGGTAGATCAAAAACAGAGAAAGAAAACTACAGATCAATCTCCCTAATGAACATAGATGTAAAAATCTTAAACAAAATACTAGCAAAAAGACTCCAGCAAGTGATCACAAGGGTTATTCATTATGATCAGGTGGGATTCATATCAGGAATGCAAGGACGGTTCAACATTAGGAAAACCATCCACATAATTGGCCATATCAACAAGCAAACCATCAAAAAACACATGATTATCTTAATATATTCTGGAAAAGCATTTGACAAAATACAACACCCATTCCTACTGAAAACACTATAAAGTTTAGGAATAGAAGGTCCTTTCCTAAAAATAATAAATGGTATATATCTAAAACCATCAACAAACATCATCTGCAATGGGGATAAATCAGAACCATTCCCAATAAGATCAAGAGTGAAACAAGGATGCCCATTGTCACCTCTATTATTTAACATTGTACTGAAAACACTAGCAGTAGCAATTAGAGAAGAAAAAGAAAATGAAGGTATTAAAATAGGCAGTGAGGGGGGCAGGTGGGTAGCTCAGTGGATTGATAGCCAGGCCTAGAGACAGGAGGTGCTAGGTTCAAATCTGGCCTCAGACACTTCCCAGCTGTGTAACCATGGGCAAGTCACTTGACCCCCATTGTCCACCCTTAGCACTCTTCCACTAGGAGACAAATACATAGAAGTTAAGGGTTTAAAAAAGTAGGCAGTGAGGAGTCCAAACTATCACTATTTACAGATGATATGATGGTCTATTTAAAAAATCCCAGTGAATCAACTAAAAAGTTAATGGAAATAATCAACAACTTTAGTAAAGTTGCAGGATACAAAATAAACAAACACAAATCATTAGCATTTCTATATGTTTCCAACACATTGCAGCAGAAAGAGTTAGAAAGAGAAATATCCTTTAAAATCACCCTAGATAATATCAAATACTTAAGAATCTATCTGCCAAGACAAACACAGGAATTATATGAACACAGCTACAAAACACTTTCCACACAAATAAAACTAGATCTAAACAACTGGAAAAACATTGAGTGCTCATGGGTAGGATGAGCTAACATAATAAAAATGAACATCCTACCGAAATTAATTTACCTATTTACTGTTATACCTATCAAACAACCAAAAACTTTTTTACTGAATTAAAAAAAAAACTATAACAAAGTTCATTTGGAAAAAACAAAAGAGCAAGAATATCAAGGGAAATAATGAAAAAAATATGAAGGAAGGTGGCCTAGCAGTACCAAATCTTAAACTGTACTATAAAGCAGTAGTCATCAAAACAATATGGTACTGGTGAAGAGACAGAAGGCAAGATCAGTGGAATAGACTAGGGGTAGGCGACCTCAGCAAGACAGTTTTCGATAAACCCAAAGAACCCTGCTTTTGGGACAAAACCCCATTATTTGACAAAAACTCCTAGGAAAAAATGGAAAAAAAATATGGGAGAGATCTCATAACCTATACCAAGATAAATTCAGAATGGGTGAATGATTTGAATATAATGAAGGAAAGTATAGATAAATTGGGTGACCACAGAATAATAAACTTGTCAGATCTATGGGAAGGGAAAGATTTTAAAACCAAGCAAGAGTTAGAAAAAAATCACAAAATGTAAAATAAATAATTTCGACTACATTAAACTAAAAAGTTTTTGTACAGATAAAACCAATGCTACCAAAATTAGAAGGGAAACAACAAATTAGGAAAAAAATCTTTATAAGGAAAAAAGTCAGATAAAGGTCTAATTACTTAAATATACAAGGAGTTAAATCAATTGTAGAAAAAAATCAAGCCATATCTCAATTGATAATGATAAATGGACAAGGGACATGAATAAGCAATTTTCAGATAAAGAAATCAAAACTATCAATAAGCACATGAGAAAGTGTTCTAAATCTCTAATAATTAGAGAAATGCAAATCAAAGCAACTCTGAGGTATCACTTTACACCTAGAAGATTGGCTAAAATGATAGCAGGGGAGAATAATGAACTGGAGGAATTCCATGTGAACTTGAATGACCTCCAGGAATTGATGCAGACTGGAAGGAGCAGAGCCAGGAGAACATTGTATACAGAGACTGATACACTGTGGTACAATTGAACATAATGGACTTCTCTACTAGCAGTAATGCAAGAATCTAGAGCAAGACTGAGGGACTTATGAGAAAGAAAACTAGCCACAATCAAAGGAAGAACTGTAGGAGGAGAAACACAGAAGAGAAACAACTGCTTGAACACATGGGCTTTGGGGGATATTATTGGGGATGTAGACACCAAACAATAACTCTAGTACAACTATCAATAATATGGAATTAGGTCTTGATCAATGATACATGTAAAACCCCATGGAATTGTGCATTGGCTAAGGACGGTTAGGGGGAGAGGGAAAGAACATGAAATATATAACTAGGGGAAAATATTCAAAATAAAAATTAAAAAAAATTTTTTCCTCTTCTTCATCTACTATTGCCAATTAGTTGCCTATTTTCTCTCAGCTGTGTTTTTCTTTCCATGTACATGTCTACTTTCCTTTTAAATCCTCTTCATCTCTAGTTATGTCTTGGTAATAGCCTCCCTAATTGATTTCACTATTTGTTATTTCTTTTCCTCCACCAATATCCTCCACATAACTTCCAAATATATATTTCTAAAGCACACATGTAACCATATTACATTTTTTTAAATTTTTAATGCATCTCTATTATATCTAGGATGAAATGGAAACATTTGAGATTTGCATTTTGATTTCTTCATAATCTGCTTCCAGTTTATCTTTCCAGACATTTTATATTACTTCCCTTGATACACAATACATTTCATTTCATCCACTATGGCTTATTGAATGTTCTCTTTACTTGGCTTCCCATCTCCTTTCCAAGTGCTTTTGCAAAGATATCCCTTGTGACTCAAGTGCATTCCTCCCTCATTGCTGCCACTTTAAATCTCCAGCTTCCTCTCCTAGCTTCTTCCAAGGGGAATCTCATGAACCACTTCCAAAGATGATCCTGATACTCCTTGTTAGAGCTGTGTCCCTCCTGAAATTAGGATTCATATTATTTTCTCTATATGTATTTGTAGCACCAGGCAGTTAAGTGGTAGTGGATATAGTGCCAGGTCTGAAGTCAGAAAGTCTCATCTTCAATCTAGCCTCATATACTTACTAGCATCATGACCCTGAACACGTCATTTAACCTTATTTGCCTCAGTTTCCTCATATATAAACTGAGTTGCAGAAGAGAATGGCAAAGCATGCCAATATTATTGCTGAAAAGCAAAAGATAAACTCATGAATAATCAGACACAAGTAAAAAATGGCTCAACAACTGCAACACCAACTTCCATCTCAAGTAAAATGTAAGTTCATTGAGGGTAGGGAATGTTTTCCATTTTTTTTATCTCTATCTCTTAGCAAAATGCCTAGCACATAGGTAATTAATAACAGTATTGATTGTACTGATTTTTAAAGATTAAGTGATGCTTTAATATGAATAACCATTTTGAATCCAAACTGCCCACATTTCCTAGGATTAAGATCTATAGGAATGTTCTTTTGATGGCATGATTTAGCTATTAAAATTTTTGTTATTTTGTCCTTGGAATTTTTATTCATGGAATTCTCTGCATCATAAAAGGCAGACAGATATGTATATATAAATTATGTCTTTCATGCTTTCATTTTTCAGTTCAGTTATTCAAGTACTAAAACTGTAGCTATATGTAATATTCTGTCAGTCGTACTCATTTTGCTATTCATTATCTAATTTAGTTCTTTTAAAGTTTTTTGCTTGTTTCTTTGTTTAGCTTGCTCATTGTTTCTTATGGCAAGATGGTTCCATCACAATTACATACCACAATTTATTTATCCATTGCCCAAGTAATAGGCATCCCATCAACTTCAAGTTCTTTGCCATCACAAAAAGAACTGCTATAAATATTTTGGAAAATACAGGTTTTTTTCTTTTTCCCATTTTCTCCCTGGAAAACAGACCTAGTAATGTTATTGCTGGGTGTAGGGGTATACACAGTTTAATAACTTTCTGGGTATAATTCCAAATTGCACAACAAAATGTTTGGATCAGTTCACAATACTACCAACAGCATATTGTGTCCCTATTTTTCAACATCCTCTCCAACATTTTCCATTTTTTCTTGTTATTTTAGCCAATCTGATAAGTAGATGATATCTCATAATTGTTTTGATTTGCATTTCTCTAATCAGTAGTAATTTAGAAAAATTTTTCATTCACCTATATATGACTGATTTCTTCATCCAAAAGTTATCTGTTCATATATTTATTCATTTATCAATTGATGGATGCCTCTTATTCGTAGAAGTTTGACAAATACTCCAGATATTTTAGATATAAGTCCTCTATTCAAGATGCTATCTATAAAACGTTTTCTGAATTTTCTGCTCTTCTTCTAATATTTGTCATTTGTTTTATTTATACTAAAACTTTTAAAATTTTTTTCTACTCAAAATTATCCATTTTATATCTCACAGTGTTGTCAATTCTTTAATGGCTCATAAATTCATCTCCTATCCATAAATCTGATGGATAATTTCTTCCCTGTTCTTTTAATTTACTTATGATATTTCCTTTTATATCTAGATTTTATCTCAGTGAATGGTGTAAGATATTGGTCTGTGCCCAGTTTCTGCCAAACTGTTTTCCACTTGTCCCAGTAATTTTTACCAAATAGTGATTTTTTTATTCCTAAAACCTGAACTTATGCTTTTGTCAAATATAAGATTGATATAATATTTTACCACTCTTTGTTGGAATTATACTGATTTTTAATCCTTTGCAAAAGTGAACAACAAAATTATTCAGTCATTTTTTGTTTCTTTTAAGATATTGTGCATTTAAGGTACTTCCATTTTATTTGGAGCAGTTTGATGGTAAAAGCACACCCTACCCACCAAAAATTTGAGTAATTTTACATTAAATAATTCAACTTTTAAAAGATGTAAGGTATCGATGAAGAGTTTGATGCCAGAAAGAAATAGGAAAAGAATGTAAGCTTTAAAAAAAACCTCTTAACATCTATTTTAAAAGAAAAATGGTTTCAGACAAGTTATTAGCAATTTTACTATAGAAACTAAAATGTGACATAAATACAAATGCTTAAATCATCTTGTAAATATTATAAAGTGATGACACTTTTATGGAAATAATTAGGTGATTTAAATTGGGCTAGAAAGAACTCTTATTCATTAAAAATGTCTATAAGGGCTGCCAAGTACATTGGTGGATAGAGAGCCAGGCCTGGAGATGAGAGATCTTCTGTTAAAACCTGACCTTAGACACTCACTAGTTGTGTGACTCTGTCCAAGTTTCTTATCTCCAATTGTCCAGCCCTTATCATTCTCCTTCCTTGAACAGATATGATCAATTCTAAGATATAAGGTAAGGGTTAAAAAATGACTTTAAACAAAGAATTGCTATGTATAGTACACTGAAGTTTATAAAGGCAGGGAACTACAGAGTATTGTTGTAATTCAATTCACTTTTGTGTAGCTATATTAAAGTTTAACAATTTAAAACATGAAATTAAAATTACATAATTGGAGAATATGTAGTGATTAAATAAGAACTGTAGATTTCATTGGGGAGATTTGAAGAGTTGTTAACATGGCAAGTCAGAAGTCAATTATTGAATATAAAAAAGTTCTGATTTAACCAACCAGAAGTTGTGGAAGGAGAACAATGGGAACTTGACAAATGAGGATTAAAAAATGAAGAAAAAGGAGATGGAAAGGATGTCTCTATTCTAGATGGAGGAAGAATTGGTAGATATAGCAATCAGCTGGCAAAAGGCTTCTACTAAGAGATTCCTAAGTGTTTGGTTAAAGACCTCATCTCTTTGAACCTTATCTTTATTGTTAACTACTGTATTTTGCACCTCCCTAGATTTTGAGAAAAAAAAAAAACGAAACCTTGAGGAAGTATATACTATTCTCTGCTATTTCTAGTTGGAGAGTGGAAAGAATAGGGAGTCTAATGACTTTGTTCTCAGAATTCTATGTTATGATCTGATTACTGGATGAAGCATTTCAGTGAACAAATTAGTTAGATAAGCTCCTCTGCATTGTTTGTAAAGATCTACCTCCATTAGCTTCGCAGTTCTCTGGATTGAAGGGAACAGTAAACCAAAATAAGAGCACCACACTTTTTAGAGCCCTACTAAGGGTGCTCATGAATTGAAAGAGCTTATTAATTCCTTTTCAGCATGAAAGTAGAAGAAAAGATTACCCTTTCACGAGAATTTTTAAGGGGAACAGTTAGCCAAAGAGGGAAGGGAAGGGGATAAGCATATACTATGTACCAGGCACTGTGCTAAGTGCTTCAGAAATTTTATCTTATTTGATGAAATGGCTTTGTGTGGCATAAATATTCCTACAATGGCCAGTGACATAAAAGCCTGGAGTTTAAAGCTGTAAGTTATTCTAAGCATATGAGTTTTCCTTTCTTGGGTGCCTCCTTTATAGGTTTCTGTCAGAGGATACTGACAAACTTAAAGGGGTCCTGAAGGGATGAGGAGAATGAAACATGGTGAGAAGAATAACATAAACACACTTGGGCATTAGGAGAGCCACTGAAAGTGGTAGCGTTCAGAGGCAAGGCTTATTGATCACAGTTAAGTGACATAGGCTAAGGGATTAGGTAAGCTTTTTGCATACACAGTGAATATAGAAAATTTATCCTTCTTTTACAATAGACTTAGTTTATCTCATTGAATCTATATAGAGTTTTTTTATAGGCTGATAAATCAGTATGTCAATGTGTAACTAGCTTGGAAGGACATGCAGTTTCTATAAAGTACAGCAGGGAGGGGCTAGAAACTTCAGGTGAAATCATGGGGCTACATGACTAACTCTAGCTAGATTATGCCTTTGATTTTATTAGGGTCTCCTCTCACTTCTGGAGGTTAATTTTCTCCACAGCTTTGCTGAATGGAGTTAGGCCTTACAAGTCCCTACAGGTTTCTCTGTGTGCCCACTCCCCCTCAGAGATACTGAGTAAGTTGGCAAAAGAATATGACCAAGATTAATGTATGTTTAAAATATATATATTATTCTCATTTTTGCTTTAATATATAATTACTTGTGATATTTATTATTTTGGCTTATTATTAAATTAATGGTTATCTTAAGATATTTATACATCATCTTCATGAGTGGCCAGCTTAATATAAATGAAAGGAAACCAACCAGCAGAGGCTCCATAGCAAAAATACTTATTAAAGATATTATGATAATACTTGAATAACCCAGATTGAATGGCCAGCCAGCACCAGGAGGGGGAAGGAAAGAGAGGGAGGGAGATAATTACAATCATATAACTTAGGAAAACTTGTATAGAAATTTATTATTTTAATTGGTAAAAATACATATATAAAATATTTTTAAGAAGCTGTTAGAAAGATAATGCACTGGGATAAGGGATAAGGGGGAGGTAGAATAAGGAAATTATCTTTGGAGCACAAGGAAAAACTTTTATATTAGAGGGGGAAATGTAGAGATGATGGGTAATGCTTGAACCTCACTCTCATTGGAATTAGTTCAGAGGGAATGCACACACATACACAGAGTTGAGTGTCGAAATTTTTTTTACCCAATGGGTAAAATAGAAGGGAAAGTGATAAAAGATATGGAGGGCCATGACAAAAAGGGAGAACTGATTGACAGAGGCAATGGTCGAAAACAAAACAGACTTCTGAGGGGGGATGATATGAAGCAAAGCATAAAAAAAGTATGGAAAGAAATAGTAATCATAAGTATGAATGTGAATATGAAGAGCTCATCCATAAAAATAAGTAAATTAGAAACAAAAAGCCAACAATTATAATTTTTATAGGGACATAACTTGACTCAGAAAGACATAAACAGAATTAAAATAAAGGGCTGAAACAGAATCTATTATGCCTCAGCTGAAGCAAGAAAAGGCAGAAGTAGTGATCTCAGACGAAGCAAAACTAAATGAAGATGTAATTAAAACAGATAGGGAAACCACTAAAAGTATTATGAACTATGAAATAATAGCAAAAAAGTACAACAAATAATGAAATAATAGCAAAAAATAAATGACAGCAAATTTCTCTGATAAAGGCCTCATTTTTCTTATATTTTTTCCAGTTACATGTAGATACAATTTTTAATAATTATTTTCTGACATTTTGTGATCTATTCTCTCTCCTTTCCTCTTAATCCTCTCCCCTCCCTGACACAGTAAGTAATATAATATAGGTTGCAAATGGGCTATCTTGCAATACTTATTTCCATATTTCCTCATGTTGTGAAGGAAGATATCACACATTCAAGAAAAAATTAATGAAGCAAATAAAATGAAAATAGTATACTTCAATATTCATTCACACCCTGACTTTTCTTTTAATAGTTGGAGATAGCCTTTTCCATCATGAGCTCCTTGGAGTTATCTTGGATCCTTACATCTGATAATAGTTGTCATTCCCAGGTGATTATCATATATTATTGCTGTAACTGTGGGCAACATTCTCCTGGTTCTGTTCATTTCACTTTGCATGACTCCATATAAATTATTCTCGGATTTTTTGGGGGATTGTCCTACTTGTCATATCTTATGGCACAATAATTATAATCACATACCACATGTTTAGCCATTCCCCAATTGATGGGCATGACTTTAGTTTCCAATGCTTTGCCACAACAAAAACAATTGCTAAAAATATTATTACAGAAGCAAATCGTTCCACCCTATGATTTTCCCTTTGATTTCTTTGATATATGAACCTAGTAGTGTAACCACATCATTTCTCAAAAAATATAGGGAACTGAGTCAAATTTCAAAATAAAAGCCATCTGTGCTTTTTATGGTGGCAAAAAAAAAAAAACTGGAAAACAAGAGTATGCCCTTCAATTGGGGACTGGCTGAACAAATTGTGGTATATGCTGGTGATGGAATACTATTGTGTTCAAAGGAATAATAAACTGGAGGAATTCCATGTGAACTGGAATGACCTGCAGGAATTGATGCAGAGTGAAAGGAGCAGAACCAGGAGAACATTGTACAGAGAAACTGATACACTGTGGTACAATCAAATGTAATGGACTTCTGTTCTAGCAGCAATGCAATGACCCAGGACAATTCTGAGGGATTCATGGAAAAGAATGTTCTGCACATTCAGAGGAAGAACTACAGGAGTGGAAACACAGAAGAAAAAAACAAGTGCTTGAATACATGGGTTGATGTGGACATGATTGGGGATGTAGACTCAATAAACGACCACACCAATGCAACTATCAATAATATGGAAATAAGTCTTGATTTATGACACATGTTAAAACCAGTGGAAATGCAAGTTGGCTTTGGGGGGCAGTTAAGAGGGGTGAAAGGGAAAGTAAAAACATGAATCATGTAACCATGGAAAATTTTCTAAAAAATAAATAGATAGATAAAAATAAAATACAATCCATCTTCCAAATTATAAATGGTCAAAGGCTATCAATAAGAAGTTTTCAGAAGAAGAAATGAAAGCTATCTAACTAAAGTAATGTGGAAAATAATCTAAATAACTATAGATTTAAAAAATTCAAATTAAAACAAATCTCATATTGTCATCTCACACCCTTCAAAAATGATTAATGCTAGAGGTTATGAGGGAAAATGCACGGCTAATAGACTTAGGATCTGGTCCAACCAACCACTGTGGAGAACAATTTCTAACTATGCCCAAAAGGCTATCAAACTCTGCATAAATTTTGACCCAGCAATGCCATTACATTCTACAGAAACAAAAGGAAAAGGACCTCTATACAAAAATATATATTTATAGTAATATTTTTTAACATTTATTAATATTCATTTTTAACATGGTTACATGATTCATGCTCCACCTCTCCCCTTCAACCCCCCCCGCACCCCCTCTACCCATGGCCGATGCGCATTTCCACTAGTTTTGTCATGTGTCCTTGATCAAGACCAATTTCCAAAGTGTTGGTAGTTGCATTGGTGTGGTACTTTCGAGTCCACACCCTCAATCATGTCCACCCCGACCCATGCGTTCAAGCAGTTGTTTTTCTTATATGTTTCCTCTCCTGCAGTCCTTCCTCTGAATGTGGGTAGCTTTCTTTACCATAAATCCCTCAGAATTGTCCTGGGTCATTGTATTGCTGCTGGTACAGA
>NC_058134.1:126657498-126706513 GCF_016433145.1 Gracilinanus agilis
GTGGTTGCAGGCCCAGCTCTCTTGCCTTTCTGAATATTGTATTCCACGCCTTACGGTCTTTTAGTGTGGAGGCTGCCAGATCCTGTGTGATCCTGATTGGTGCTCCTTGATATTTGAATTGTTTCTTTCTGGCTTCTTGTAAGATTTTTTCTTTTGCTTGGAAACTCTTGAATTTTGCAATGATATTTCTTGGTGTTTTCCTTTCTTGATCGAATGCCGCAGGTGTTCTATGAATCCTTTCAATGTCTATATTGCCCTCTTGTTTTAGGACTTCAGGGAAATTTTGCTGAATTATTTCTGTTAGTATGGAGTCCAGGTTTCTATTAATTTCTGGTTTTTCTGGAAGACCAATTATTCTCAAATTGTCTCTTCTAGACCAGTTTTCTTGGTCTGTCATTCTCTCATTGAGATATTTCATGTTTCCTTCTATTTTTTCAGTCTTTTGGCTTTGTTTTATTTGTTCTTGTTGTCTTGAGAGATCATTAGTTTCTACTTGCTCAATTCTAGCCTTTAGGGATTGATTTTCGGCTATAATCTTTCAGTTTTCGGCCATAATCTTCTGGTTTTCGGCCATAATCTTCTGGTATTCCTTTTCAATCTGGTCATTTCTTGTGTTCAATTTGCTTATCAGTTCATTTGGTTTCTGAGCCTCACTTTCCAGTTGCAAGATTCTACCTTTTAAACTGTTATTTTCTTGCCAGATCTCTTCCATTTTCCTCAAAATCTCAGTTTTGAACTCTTCCATAGCTTGTGAGGAGTTTTCCTTATTTGGGGAGGGTCTGGATGCTTGTTTGTTCTCCTCCTCTGTTTGCTCGGTTGTCTGGATTTTCTCTGTGTAAAAGCTGTCGAGTGTTAAAGACTTCTTTTTCTTGTTATTATTCTTTCTCCTCTGAACTTCCTGAGACTGAGTAGCCTACATTAGCCCAGCAGCTTCTCAGATTTATCCTCGCGCTCAGTGTCTGTCAGCGATCTATTGGCTCCTGAGGTCTGAGTTCTGGTTTCTTCCAAGGTCAAGCCCCCTGGTGGGCCCCCTTGCTTGATCCTCTGCCGGAGGTTCCTTTACAAGTCTCAGGGCGCTGCTTCCACAGTCGTATACCCGTCCACACTGGTTCCCCACTTAGGCTTTAGTTCCTGGCTGTGTCTGCCTCCACCCACGCCTCCGCAGTGTCTGCGCTTTGCTCAGCCTGTGCTCTGCGCCCAGCGTCCTGCTCCCGCGCGCTCAGATTTCGCGTGCCTTTTTTGGCTTAATGGGGTCCTAAGTCTTGCTGCTCTCAGGAACAGGTCCCGGAGCTGCCAATGACTCCATGGGTGCCCCAAACTTGCTCTATTTCTTTTTAGCTGGCTTCGGAGCTAAAGGTGTTGTGTGTGGAGGGGGTGGGGGTGGGGCGGTTGCTCAGCCCGCGATTTAGTGAGAGCCCTTTATAGCATGGAAATGCCTCGATTCCACGTACCTTCCACGCTGTGCCCTGTTGTGGGGTTCCTCCGTTCGTCTGGACTTGTTTTTATGTCCCCTTGAGGAGTTTTGTGTGTTTCGGTCAGGAGAGGTTAAGAGCTGCTTCTTACTCTGCCGCCATCTTAACCCGGAAAACCTATAGTAATATTTTTTTTGCATTGACAAAGATTTGAAAATTGGGGTATGCTCATCTATTCAGGAACGGCTAACGAAATTGTGGCATATTATTGAGAGGGAATGCTATTGAGAAATAATGAGGGGAGTTGTTTCAGAAAAAATAAACATGGAAAGAGCTATATGAACTAAAGTAAAGTGAAATTAAAAGGAGGAAATAATTATGCATAGTATCATCAGTATTGTAATGATGATCAATTGTGAAAGTTTCAGCTACTCTAAACATTGATCTGAACAATCCCAAACTACTCCTGATCAAAAAATGCTATTCAGATCCACAGGGAGAACAGATGAACTTTGACAGTGTAAATTGAATTATAATTTACTTGCTTTTTGCCTCTTTTGTTATATTGCTATTATGAAAATATGTTTTGTCATGATCTCAGTAAATGTTAATATCATTCACTTGCCTTCTCAGTGGGTGGAGGAGGGATGGAAGAGACGAAAAGAATTTGGAATTTAAAATATAGAAAGAAAAGATTGTTAACAAATAAATAATCTTTTTAATGACAAAGTGGAGGGTTGTTTTTTTTTTTTTGCTTTTGTTTTTGTTTTTATGCTGGAGGGGGCAAAGAGCCACTGGACTGTATTTAATGGATGGAGTAAAAAAGAGTGGCATGGCCAGATCTAAACTATCTAAACTTTAATAGTTAGGTGATGAATCTATTAGAGTAGGGAGAAATGAGGCAAAGAATGTTTTAGAAGGCTTTTTCAATAGTTTAGGTAAAACACAATGGGGACCTAAACTATCATTATAACTATAGGAGTGGGGAGAAGACTACAAGAGATAGTAAAAACATCACAATTTGGCAACAGATTAGATATGTGGAGTGATGAAAGTAAAAAGTTTCAACTGACACTAGAATTGTAGGCTGGGATAACTGAAATTGTGATGATATTATCAATGGTAATGAAGAAGTATTGAAGAGGGGAGGCTTTGGGGAAAATATAAGGAATAAGGATATTTGAGGCAGAAAAAGCATTTGAATTTATTCAGTCTATTCCAGTTCCTTCATTTTACAAATAAGGAAACTGAGGTCCAAATAGGGCATGTAATTTACCCAGTCATAACATTAGGAAAGAGCAGTTTTGATTTCTTTACTTTTTTGTCGCCATTTCCAACAATTCTGTTTTCAGTATTTTTAGAATTAATAGATTCATAAATCTGGAGAAGAAAGTGGCAAACCACTGCTATATTTTTGCTAAAACAAATACCCAAGGACAGTACATTCCATGGGGTTAAAAAAGAATCAGACATGACTAAACTGCTGAACAAGGCTTATAAATAGGGAGAGACACAATTTGACATTATCAAGAACTAGGAAGACTCAGGTGCAAATGGCACTTCTGAAACACATGGTGCAAGTCACTTAAATTCTCAGTATTCTGGGTAACACTCTAAGTTGCTGACAAGATATAAACCAGTAAAATTATCTTCCTAAATTATAATTATGGCCATGTTTTCCATCTTAATAAACTCCAATAGCTCCCTATCAGCTCACAACGAAATATAAAATCATCTAGCATTTAAAGTCCTTTATAATTCTTCCTCCTCTTACCTTTCCAATGATCTTGCACCTTACATCCTCCACCACATATTCTGTATTTCACTGACACTGGCCTCCTTGATCTTTCTTGAATATGATATTCTATCTCAGAGATCCAGGTATTTTCTTTTTCTATTATTAAATTTTTATTTTAATAACAAATTTCCACAAAAGTTTTCCAAAGTCATATAATTCATACTACCTCCCTCCTATTTTCCTTCCCTCCTCCCAGAGCTGACAAGGAAATCAATCTGTGTTATATATGTATTATCACACAAAACATATTTCCATATTATTCATTTTGTAAGTGAATAATCTTATATATACCTGAATAAACAACTGATAAATACTATGTTTCATTTGTACTTCTACTCCAACAGTTCTTTCTTTGGAGTGGATAGCATTCTTTTTCAAAAGTCTTCAGAATTCTCCTGGATCATCATATTGCTCTTAGTAACAATGTTTACCACGTTTGATTGTTCCACAATGTAGCAATGATAGCCTGGTTCTGCTTATTTCAGTCTGTATCAGCTTACATAGGACTTTCCTGTTCTTTCTGAAATCATCCTGTCATTATTCCTTATAGCACAAGAGTATTCCATCACCATCATTTGCCAAAATTTGTTCAGTCCTTCCCTAATTGAGGAACATCACTTTAGTTTCCAGTTCTTTGCTACCAAATAGCCGCTACAAATATTTTTGTACAAATAGTTCCATTCCCATTTTTTACGATACAGACCTATTAATGGTATTCCTGGATCAAAGGTTATGTATTCTTTTGTAGCTCTTTGAACATAATTCCAAATTGCTCTCCAAAATGGTTGGATCAATTCTCAACTCTACCAAAATTTCATTAATGTCCCAATTTTGCCATATCCTCTCCAACATTTATCATTTTCCTTTACTGTTATATTAGCCAATCTGATAGATGGTACCTCAGTTGATGTAATTTTTACTTCTCTAATAGAGAGGAATTTAGAATATTTTTTCATATGATTATTGATATTTTTAATTTATTTATCTGAAAATTACCTACTGATGTCGTTTGACCATTTATAAATTGGGGAATGACTTGGATTCTTGTAAATTTAACTTTGTTCTTTATATATTTGAGAAATGAGACCTTAATCAGAGAAATCTGTTATAAAAATTTTCCCCACTTTGTTGTTTTCCTTCTAATCTTGGCTGCATTGATTTTGTTTATACAAAACCATTTTAATTTAATATACTCAATATTCACTGTATATTTTATAATGTTCTCTATCTCTTATTTGGTCATAAAGCCTTTTCTTCTCCATAGATATGACAGGTAAAATATTCAATGTTCCCCTAACTTACTTACCTATCATTTTTTATGTTTAAACCATATACCCATTTTTATCTTGTCTTGGTATAGGGAAATGATGGTAAACCTATGGTACACATGCCAAAAAGGTATGCAGAACCCTCTCTGTGGGCATACCTGTGGTCACCCACCAGTGGCCATTACTAGAAAGCCAGAGAGATTCAGAGTGGAGCTGTTCCCCTCCCGCTCTCCTCCCTTCACCCATCTCTCTGCCCAGCAGCCCAATGATAGTGCTTCTTCCCTCCCCTGTGTGCACTAAGGTGCTAGGAAGTAGGGGGGACTCACATGCTATGGTGAAGAGCAGCCTTTTGAGTCTGGTGGAGGTGATTCCCATGGTAGATTGTTTGATGATTACTCCTTTTTAGTACAGTTTAAGATCTGGTATTGGTAGGCTACCATCCTACAATTTTTTTTCATTACTTCCCTTAATATTTTTGAGCTTTTGTTCTTTCAAATAAATTCTATTATTTTTTCTAGTTCTATAAAATAGTTTTTTGGTAGCTTGATTGTTAAGGAATAGCATAAGTAAGTTAATTTAGGTAAGATTGTCATTTTTATTATATTAGTTTGGTCTACCTATGAGAAATGTATGTTTTTTTAATTGTTTTGTTCTTCTTTTATTTGAAGTGTTTTGTAACTGTGTTCATATAATTCCTTTGTTTGACTTGACAAATAAATTCCCAAGTATCTTATATTGTCTAAATCAATTTTAAATTGAGTTTCTCTTTCTAACTCTTACTGCTTAGTTTTGTTTGAAATATATAGAAATGCTGATAATTTATGTGGGATTATTTTGTATCTTGCAAGTTTGCTACAGTTATTATTTATTTGAACTAGTTTTTTAGTTGATTCTCAAGGATTCTTTAAGTAGACCATCATATCACCCACAAAGAATGAGAGTTTAATTTCCATATTGCCTACTTTAATTCCTTTAAAATCTTTATTCTTTTCTAATTGCTAAAACTAGCATTTCTAGTACAATACTAAATAATAGTGGTGATAATGAGCTTCCTTGCATCACTCCTGATCTTATTGAGAAGGTTTCTAATTTATCCCCAATGCAAAGATTACTTGTTAATGATTTTAAATAAATACTCCTATGCTTTTCTAGTGTTTTAAATAGAAATGGCAGTTGTATATTGTCAAAGGCTTTTTCTACATCTACTGAGATAATCATGTGATTTCTGTTAGTTTGATTACTGATATGGTCAATTATGCTGATGGTTTTCCTAATATTAAATCAGCCTTGAATTCCTGATGTAAATCCTACCTGTTTATAAGGAACAATCTTTAAGATATATTGCTGTGGTCAGTGTGCAAGTATTTTATTTAAGATTATTAGATCAATGTTCATTAAGAAAATTGGAATGTAATTTTCTTTCTCTGTTTATTGGCTTAGGTATCATCACCATATTTGTGTCATAAAAAGAATTTTGTAGGACTCCTTTGCTTATTTTGTTAAATAGTTTGGATAGTATTGAAATTAATTGTTCTTTGAATGTTTGATAGAATTCACTTGTGAATCCATCTGGTCTTGGGGGATTTTGGGGTGAGGGGGGAATTCATTGATGCTTTGATACAATATCTTTTTTTCTGAGATGAGATTATACAAGTGTTCTATATCCTCTTTTGTTAATCTAGGCAATTTATATTTTTGTAAATATTCTGCCATTTCATCTAGATTGTCAAATTTATTTTCATATAATTGGGCAAAAATAGGTCCTAATAATTGCTTTATTTCATCTTGATTAGAAATGAAATCACACTTTTAATTTTTGATATAGGTAATTTTATTCTCTTCTTACTTTTTTAAACCAAATTAATCAATACTCTATGAATTTTTTTCTCATAGAACCAGCACCTAGTCTTATTTCTTAATTCAAATAGTTTTTTTTTGCTTTCAATTATATTAATTGTTCCTTTGATTTTTAGGATTTCCAATTTATTAATTGGGGATTTTTATTTTATTTTTCTTTTTTTTTAGTTGTATTCCTAATTCATCAATCTGCATTTTCTCTCTTTTATTGACATAAGCATTCAGGGATATAAAATTTTCACTGAGTACTATTTTAGCTGTATCCCATACATTTTGATATGTCTTCTCCTTATCAACATTCTTTTCAATTACCTCTGTGATTGTTTATTTGATTAAAATTTTGACCCACCAATTTGGAGGAATTAGATTATTTTCAAATTGATTTTTAATTTACCTTTTCAAGAATCCTCATTTTCTATAATTTTTATTGAATTATTATTTGAAAAAAGTTATATTCATTATTTCTGATTTTCTGTATTTGGTTGTGAAGTTTTTATTCCCTAGGTCAGTCTTTGTATATGTACCACGTACTGATGCATAGAAGGTATATTCCTTTTTATCCCTATTCAATTTTCCTCAGATATCCGCTAAATCTAAATTTCTTAAAATTGCATTCATTTTCTTTACCTTTTATTAATTTATTTTTTGTTTAAGTTTATCTATTTCTGATAGGGAAGGTTGATGATCTTCCAATACTATAGTTTTAATGTCAATTTCCTCAAATCCTTCCTCCCATATATTACTCCCCTCCCCATCACTACCTTACTTATTCCTCTTCTTCTTTATAGGGTAAGATAGGATTTTATTCCACAATGAATCTTGCTGTTATTCCCTCTCTGAGTAAATTCCAATAAATGTAAGGTTTAAGTACTACCTGTCACTATCCTTAATCTCCTCTCCCACTATAATAGTATTTTCATTGCAGTGTCTCTTTGTGTAATATAATTTACTTCATTTTACTTCTCTCTGCTTATTTCTCTTTATGCAATCCTTTTTTTCACCCCAAGATATTTTTACATATCATCCTTAACAGCTTACTAACATATCCTCTACCTCTATATGCTTCTTCTAATTACTATGATAATGATGACAATTTTTAAGAGTTACAGATATCATCTTTCCATATAGGAATATATACAATTTGTCCTTATTGAAGCCCTTAATTTTTTTTCTTTCTTATTTACCTTTTTATGCTTCTCTTGAATTTTGTAGTTAGACATAACATTTTCTGTTTAAATCTGGTCTTTTCTTCAGGAATACTTGTAAATCTTCAATTTTATTATATTTTTCCCAAATGTATATAGTCAGTTTTGATGTGTTTGTGATTCTTGGTTGTTAAACCAGTTCTTTTGCCTGAGAATATAATATTCTAAGCCTCCTAGTCCTTCAATGGGAAACCTGTGAGGTCCAGTGTAATCTGGACAATAGCTCCATGATATTTGAATTGTTTCTTTCTGGCTATTTGGAGTATTTTCTCCTTGGTCTGGTATTTCTTCAACTTGGCTATAACATTCTTGGAAGCTGTCATTTGGGGATTTATTTTAAGAGATTATCTATGGATTTTTTTTCATTTCTATTTTACCCTCTTATTCAAAATATATCAGAACAGTTTTCTTGCATAATTTCTTGTAATATGACATCTCAGCCTTCTTTTTGATCATGACTTTAAGCTATAATTCTTAATTCCTCTCTTCTTGATCTATTTTTCTAGGTCAGTTTTTTAAAAAATGATATATTCCATATTTTCTTCTATTTTTTCATTCTTTTCTTTTTGTTTTATTATTTCTTGATATCTAATGAAGTCATTAGCATCTATTTGCCCAATTCTAATTTTTAAAGAAGGATTTTTTTCTATGACCTTTTGATTCTTCTTTTCCAGTTGGCCCATTCTAACTTTTCCTAGAACTCTTTTATTCATTGGATTTTTATGCCTCTTTTTCTAGTCAACCAATTTTACTTTTTAAGCTGTTGTTTTCTTTTTACATTAGTTTTATTTCTTTTTCCTACTTTTCTTTGACCTATATTATTTGATTTTTAATTCCTTTTTGAGTTCTTCCAGTACTTGAAACCAACTTCCATTTTCCTTTCACATTTTGCTTTTGGTTGAGTGTCTCTCATAGTACCCTGCTTATTCTGTGCTTTGCTCTTTGTTGCCATAGACATTTTTTTAAGGTTAGGAGTTTCTTTTGTTATTTGTTCATTTTTCCTTATACTTATTTTTGATCTGTGGACTGGGAACTCTAAAAACTGATGATTCTATCTCCTCTGCTGCTTACTTATAGGGTTAGGCACTGTGAGCGATTTTGCCCTAGGGCTAGGTCTTCACCACAGCAGGGTAGGATTAAAAAGGCCCAGAACTATGGAATTCTGAGCCTTACTGTGGGCCAGTGCCAGGGCTTGGGACTTCAAGTAATGGGACTGAGGTGCTCTTTTGTTGGTGTAGCCTAGGTCCTGGGATCCCAAAGTTGATGTATGACCAGGTTTTGAATCTGGTTCAATAAGTAGGGGGGTGGTTGTCCAGCACTCCTCTGTGTGCAGTTTTGCTTCCATTTCCCCTTTATCCTATGAAAATCAACTCTCTGCCAATCTTTCAAGCTATGGTAAATGGGAGAACCCCCGACTTCTTCTTGTTGTTGGTTTTTGACTCCTGTAATTTTTAGGTACTTTTTAAAGTTCGGTTTGGGAGGATTTTCATATTGGTTTCAGCTTTTGCTGCTCCCAAGTTGCCACCTTGGTGTCTCAGATCTGGGCATTTTCATTAGCTGTTCTCATGTTAAGAATACCTTACCTTTTTACTTCTATCTCCTGAATTCCTCCACGTAAATTCCTACCTTCTATAGGAAGTCTTTCTGAATCTCCCTTAATTTCAGTGCTTTCCTCTGTCAATTATTTCCATTTTGTCTTGTGTGTAGTTTGTTTGAACAAAGTTTTTTGTTCAATTTATGTATTACCTAATCTGATCCTCAAAACAGAAATGTGATTTTAGGTCACATAAATAACATTATTACTCCCAATTTATAGATGAAGGGCCTGAGGCTCTAGGAAGTTATAATTTGCCCAAGATTACACAGCTATTATAGCCATGGAAACCTTGTTCAAACTCAGGTCTTTTTCTTTCAAATTCTTATAGTTTGCATCCCAGATCTTCAATTCTATTAGTAGAATAAACAGTAGAAGAGAAGTCATATAATCATAAACATCTCTCAGAAGTACAGAAAACATAGGGACCTCAAGTTTTTCAGGATTTGCTTGGGAGAGTTGCATTTATATCAACTATTTCTTTGCCCTGTGTTCATCTTAAAATGACTACCATTACTTCCATATAGCTTAAGTTTGAATCCTGAAATTGTCCTAAGGTACAGCAGTTCACTGGAAAGTGGAAAACATTGAGCCATGAATACTGAGGCAACAATATATAGGTAGGTGTTCCTTCCTTTCTTTCCAATAGGACCAGCATGCCTCCTCCAACTGAGCATCTGAAGTTTAATTAACCGATAGCCCTGACTTGGGTTTATGGAGGGCTAATTGTTATAGAAGAAAATATGACAAAGAAAAAGGAAAGCCATTGCTGACTTTCTTCAATAGAAAAGAAAGCCTTAGGAATAAAAGCTAATATGAGCCAATTCTAAGGATAAGAAGGTATCTTTAGATGAAAGAGTTTGTTAATGCAAAGAAGGTATCTTCAGATGAAATAGTTTGTTAATGCAAAGACCACATATATACTGTAGTCTATTTCATACTACAAAATTTTCATTAATAACTTAAATAAGCAGTTGTATTTGTTGAGCACAATGACATCCATTTATATCCAATTCAATGTAATAAAATTCAAATTAGTTCATCAAGCATTAATTTATTACCACCTATAAGTAAGGGAATTTATTGAGCACTGGAGATAAAAAGGCATGAAGAAAGAGAGGTGAGGAAAAAGAAGATTCTGGACTTGAGAGACAGCTAGTACAAATAAACAGTTGGAGAATTTACACATAAGGAATAGCAAGTAGACCAGTGTAGCTGAAGTAGAATGAATGCAGAGAAGTAGTTCATATGAAAACTGGAAAGGTAGGAAGTGGCCAAGTTGTAAAGGGCTTTAAATGCAAAATAGAGGATTTATTTGATGCCAGAGGGAAGAAGAGATCACTGCAATTTGAGATTAAAGGAGGAGTATTATGGGAAGTGGGTGAAATGATCAGATTTATGCTTTAAGAAAAATTTTTTTAGTAACTGAGTAGAGGATAGATTTTAAGTTAATGGGAATTGAGAAAAGCAGACCAATTAGAAGGCTATTTCAATAGTCTGAGAAAGATATAAAGGACTGAACTAGTAGTAGTGGCTTTGTGAATAGAGAAGAATGGTATAAGAGAGAAATTGAAAAAGTAGAAATGAAAAGTTTTAGTATCACATTATATATATTGATTTGATTAAGTATGTGGAATTGAGGATGTCAAAGGTGTAAATCTGGATATCCTGAGAACTTGATGGCAACTTCAATAATAATAGGAAAGTTGGAAAGGAGGAGTCTTTTTTTGGTAAAGCTAATGTGAATGTTTTGTATGGATAGAATGTGGTTAGAATTTTTTTTATGAATTTGAACTTGGAAACTTATGGAATATAAGTCTAGTTGTGTCAATTAAAATGAGGTTGCTAAAGTAGAAGTGGTGAAAAATTTGAGTAACGGTCTCAACTTTCCAAAGAAAGCACCCAGTTAACCTTTGTGAGTTTAAATTAAATTATATATCATGGTCCTGGGGCACCTGGGAAACATGATTGCTGAGTTTGGTTGTTACTTGAAAGATTATGAAGAATGAGAGTTGCCGCATGATAAGAGGAAGTCAAATGGTTATTCAGTGTTTACAAATGGGAAGATAATAGCATGTATAATTAATAGTTGGCAAAATGGTGAATTTGTCTTTCGTTCCCGTTCAGATTCTAAAAAAGAATTATTAAATGAATCATATGTAAGCATTTACAATGGAAAGCAGTGATCACTGAGTGTCAACAGGGCTTTATCAAAAAAAGTATGCCAAACTAACATCACTATTTATTTTGGACAGTGTCTTTGGACTGGCAGATTAGGGAACTGTAGATCCAGTGTACATAGAGTTTA
Source organism: Gracilinanus agilis (assembly GCF_016433145.1). Lineage (NCBI taxonomy): Eukaryota > Metazoa > Chordata > Mammalia > Didelphimorphia > Didelphidae > Gracilinanus > Gracilinanus agilis. The sequence continues at coordinate 126,668,941 of NC_058134.1, forward strand.
GTTAAATACTTTTTAAAAATTTCTTCTATTATATTCCAGGGCAAAATGGATATGTTCCAACTAGGTGATAAGTGACTGGATTTATAAATGGTTGATTGACAGCAAGAAAGATTAGGCACTAATGGACTGATGTTAATTTGGGTCAGAAATCTCCTATGGATGGGAAACTTTTGGAGATTTCATACTACAAACAAGCCCTGATGTCTTGTTCCCATGGAAGGAATGACAAATTCTGTTAAATATATTGATATTCCAAGAAACAGAAATCATTCCTGAATTACAAAAGTTTCCAAATGGAGATGGAACAATGCTTCACAATACTGCACATAGTACCTATCATGAAAGATGTAGACACTTATCTAAGAAATGTAAATAAACTTACTTTAATGGCCTGGAAACTCATCTAATTTAATGTCCATTGAATATATATGGACTAGTCTTGACAAAAATGTATTTCTTTATGACCAAAATATGGTTTCAGGTCAAAGAATTAAAGAATATGTCAAAATCTCATTAAATTAATGTTATTGTATAAAACAAGTGACATAACAAAATAAGTTTATATTTTAGATTAAAGTTTTTATGTCAATACATTTAATTATTTTACTTTACCCTGAGTAATTTGTTCATTGTGTTATATGGGAATATAAATCTTTAAGAAATTAGAAAAGGGAGGTATCATTTCTTTTTGAGAGGATCATTGAAGTCTTCATGAAACAATTCATTTATGCATATATCAGTTTTGCACAGATTTGCTAGGTTCTTCTAGGGAAAAGGAATTGCAAAAATATCCTGCCTTTTCCCTTCCTTCTGCCCTTCAGATCCTTTGAGTAAGTTCTAGGTATTTGGGTGGGAGTGGATGGCAGCAGGGAGGAACCAAAAAAAAATGAAGAGTGTCTTTGCAGTTGACATATTTCTGTCTTCCTGATCTAAACTACAGAATCTTCCAGGTTTCTATTTTGGGGGTTGCCCAAATGCCTCCTCTTAGAGCTCACATTGGTGAAGGTTTAAAGGCTTTCTACTTTATTCTTTGATGGATTAATAATAGATCCCTTCATTTTCACTTCAGTGGATTATTTTCCAGTGGGATGATGTAGCTTTTATGTTAAATATCACCCTCCTCCTTTCTTTCTTTTCTATTGCACTTCTTTTCTATCTTCCTATCTTTCCTCCCTCTTCCTCTCCCTCTCTCCTATATGTTTATAAATATACATATATGTGCATATATATAGATACATATATAAACATATATTTGTGAAATTAACATTTGTACCCCTCTTTCCTTTTTAAAAGAAATGTTTTGAAAATCCATTTTGATCTCACCCCTTCCATTCATTGATTGGGAGAGAATGTGTACTATGGGAGGACACCAAAAGCCTCATCCTTGGGATCTGGAAAAAAGCTTCCCTCTGGTCTCACATGATTTCTGGTTTCTGGAAAACTAGCCTTTGACCCAGCCTGAAGTCAAGTCTTCATAACCAGGAAGATGCAAAAGGAGGGATGTTACCAAGGTTATGTTAGGGATCAAGAGAGCAGGAGATCTTTTTGCTAGTGAACAGAGACCAAAGGTAAGCAGAAAACTCATATTAGAGATGTTACTGGCCATTATGTACCTTTTTTTTATCCTAACTCAATTTTACTATCTAATAAATAATTACAAATTCATATACAGTTTCCAGAGAATTTTAATCCTAATAATATTATAATTGTGATATGATCGTTTCTGTTTATGTATGTTATGAATCAGTCCTATGATACAAGAAAACTGCCTCTACTAATGTCAATTTGCTAATGCACTGAAATTTATGGTATTAGGGTGGCTTGGGGGCATTAAGAAGTAACTTGTGACTTGATCAAGGTCACATGAATAGTATGAGTCAGAAGCAGGACTTAAATTCTTCCTGATTCCAGGACTCTCTTGAATCTAAGCCATGGTGCTTCTCATTTATATAAATATTACTCATATGTTGTTTTTGTTCCATCATTTCATTTCATTTGTGAATATTCATGACTCCATTTGGATTTTTCTTGTCAAAGACATTGAAATGGATTTCCATTTACTTCTCAAGCTATTTAAATATGAGGAAACTGAGGCAAAGTGACTTAAGTGACTTGCTCAGGGTCACACAGATAATAAGTATTTATGGCTGATTTGAATTCAGGTCTTCCTGATTCCAGACCCAGAGTTCTATCCACTGTGTTAGGTAGCTGCCATTTATCCATATAGACAGTTAAAAGATAGCTAAGTAGATATGTATACGTATATACATATATATGATATATGATTATATGTATACATACATGTATATGAATATATTTGTGTGTGTTTATAAATATACATATGTACATATGATTCTATATTTCTAATTCTATTTTATAAATTTTAAGTTATACTTAGGCACCAAAAAATGTGTCCTTCAAAATACAATGGGATTATTTCATTCACTCATCTAGTATTATAGTTTCTATTTTATATCCTGTCTTAGTTTCTGCTGGATAGTGCCAGCTGTTGAGTCAGCATCAAGTAGGACATGATAACTGAGATTCCTTTTATGCTCCCCTCCAGGGCAGCCACCTGCTTTGTCATTGAGAAAAGGACTCATGTGGCAACCTGACAAATACCTGGTTGCTGAGCATAGCCTTCTCTGAGGCTCACTTGTAGATTTACTTTAAAGCAGGGAAGAAGGGTTGGGGAGAAAATTGAAAATTCATAGAAATATCCCCATGGAGCCAAGCTGAAAGAAACAGAGAACGAGACCTTCACCTCATAAATAAAACATCATCAGAGTCAGTAAAGGGTGGTAAACCTCTTTTATTAATATCATAACTAAATGATATAGGAAAATAAGGCAATGAGATTAAAAAATATATGTCAAAGCAATATCCTAATCCCAGGTGCATTCTCTGACTCACTAGGCAAGCTGTTCTAGCCTCCTGCTGCACTCTTGTCTTTCCATTTTGCCCTTTGATCCAGGGTATTCATCTTTCATTACATTAGACATCTCCAGTTCATTTGGGATGCTCTGCATAATGAGTTGGAACCCTTGAGTCTTATCTTTTCCTCAATTTGGAAGCTGAGAATACTGAAATTTTCTATTTGTGCATGAATGCAGTTGGAAATACTACTAGGTACCTTAGAGAATGATGTTTTATATCAGGAATGTAACCTATTTATGTGACCTCCTTTTACCTTTTACTCTGGTTTGTATGACATTTTGACATACATGGGGTTTCAGGCCACCATCTTCTATTGTCTGACAACTCTAGAGTTAGGTAGCTATCCCTTTATATTCTGTTATGAAATTATGAACTTTAAAGCACTATATGATTAAATGGAAATGTAAACAGATTTGGATTCAGGAGGACCTAGATCTGAATGCAGCCTCTGATATTCTACATGCAACAATAAGTAAGCCTCTTAACCTTCCTGAACTTCTATGTCTTTATCTAAAAACTGGAGATAATCATAATTCCATGATTCCATATTTCCATTCCATTAGAGCTCATCAGGTGCTCTAAAGTAAAAAAAAAACCACTAAATTAATGATAATTATCACATAGATTTCTCAAGGAACAATTGTCTCAGATAAGGTTCTCACAAATAATTTGTTTAGGTGATCTAACTATAACCCAAGGGAGCTATTTGGAAACTATGTTTCCTCATTGCAAAGGAATTACTGAGCTTCATGTAATCCCAAACTTATCATATAATTCCGTTGCCATTCTGGTGGGTTAAAAGGCTGGAACAAGGAAACACCAACACCTAACAGATGTTTCTCATTTTCATTTGTTCATATATCAGTGTCTTCAGGCCCAATACCACTCATATGATTATGAGAGAGAGCATCAAATAAGCAGTTTCTTTCATTTCAATCCAGTCATCTTGGGGAACTGTTAAAAGACATCCAAACACTCCTAGGTGTCATTGAAGTGGATGGAAATATTCACAGTGTGGGAGCTATAAGCTCTACTTTGGGAATGAGAAGACCTGGCTTCAATTTCTGCCTATCTTTTTATGCCTATATCATGTTGGGCAAGTCATTTAATCTTAGCTGAAGGTCTCAGTTTCTTTACCTGTAAACTAAAGGAATTGATCTCGGTGGCCTTTGAAGTAGGTCCTTCTAACCTTACCCCTACTCTTGTTATCCTATGATTATCTATCTATGGACTTGTGCAAGCAACACTGACATTTAACATCTTTTGCCTTCCAAATATATCCCATTCTGTCACTCCCTGATTTATGTTAAAAGAATGCACTGAGCGGTTCCGGGTTAAGATGGCAGCAGAGTAAGAAGCAGCTCTTAACCTCTCCTGACCGAAATACACAAAACTCCTCAAGGGGACATAAAAACAAATCCAGACGAACGGAGGAACCCCACAACAAGGCACAGCATGGAAGGTACATGGAATCGAGGCATTTCCATGCTATAAAGGGGTGAAACACCTCTCACTAAATCGCGGGCTGAGCAACCACCCCACCCCCAATCCCTCCACACACACCACCTATAGCACCGAAGCCAACTAAAAAGAAATAGAGCAAGTTTGGGGCACCCATCGAGTCATTGGCAGCTCTGGGGCCTGTTCCTGAGAGCAGCAAGACTTAGGACCCCAAAAAGCTAAAGAAAGCACACAAACTCAGAGCGCGGGAGCAAGACACAGAGAGAGGACGCAGGGCACAGAGCACAGGCTCAGACTGCAGGAGAGGTTGGAGGCGTGGGTGGAGGCAGACACAGCCAGGAGCTAAAGCTCTGAAACCCTGAGTGGGGAACCAGTGCAGACGGGTATACGACTGTGGAAGCAGTGCCCTGAGACTTGTAAAGAAACCTCTGGCAGAGGATCAAGCAAGGGGGTCCACCAGGGGGCTTGACCTTGGAAAAAAACAGAATTCAGACCTCAGGAGCCAAAAGACCATGGACAGAACCTGAGCGTGAGGATAAACCTGAGAAGTTGCTGGGCTAACAATGGCTACCCAGTCTCAGGAAGCTCAGAAGAGAAAGATTAACAACACGAAAAAGAAGTCTTTAACACTCAACAACTTTTACACAGAGAAAATCCAGACAACTGAGCAAACAGAGGAGGAGAACAAACAAGTATCTGGACACTCCTCAAATAAGAAAAACGGGTCACAAGCTATGGAAGAGTTCAAAACTGAGATTTTGAGGAAAATGGAAGAGATCTGGCAAGAAAAAACAGTTTAAAAGGTAAAATCTTGCAATTGGGAAGTGAGGCTCAGAAACCAAATTAACTGATAAGCAAATTGAATACCAGAAATGACCAGATTGAAAAGGAATACCAGAAGATTATAGTCAAAAACCAAAAGATCATACAGGAAAACCAGAAGATTATAGCCGAAAACCAATCCCTAAAGGCTAGAATTCAGCAATTAGAACCTAATGATCTCTCAAGACAAGAACAAATAAAACAAAGTCAAAAGACTGAAAAAATAGAAGGAAATATGAAATATCTCAATGAGAGAGAGTGACAGACCAAGAAAACAGGTCTAAAAGAGACAATTTGAGAATAATTGGTCTTGCAGAAAAACCAGAAATTAATAGAAACCTGGACTCCATACTAACAGAAATTATTCAGCAAAATTGGCCTGAAGTCCTACAACAAGAGGACAATATAGACATTAAAAGGATCCATAGAGCACCTGAGACATTAGATCCAGACAAGAAAACACCCAGAAATATAATTGCTAAATTCAAGAGTTTCCAAGCAAAAGAAAAAATCTTACAAGAAGCCAGAAAGAGACATTTCAAATATCAAGGAGCACTAATCAGGATCACACAGGACCTGGCAGGCTCCACGCTAAAAGATCGCAAGGCTTGGAATACGATATTCAGAAAGGCAAGAGACCTGGTCCTATAACCACGGATCAACTACCCATCAAAATTGACTATATATTTCCAAGGGAAAGTATGGGCATTCAACAAAATTGAAGAATTCCAGGTATTTGCACCGAAAAGACAAGGGCTAAATGGAAAGTTTGATATCCAACCACAAAAATGGAGAGAAACATGAAAAGGTAAATAAGATACAGAGGGGAAAGAAAGAAAACTTATACTTTTTAAATTTGCCTTTTTAAGGACCTCAGTGAGATCTAATTATCTGTATTCCTATGTAGAGAAATGTTATGTATAATTCTCTGTAGTGAACTCTATTCATTATTATAATATTCATTATTATAGTAATCAGAAGAATAATTCACAGGGTGAGGGTGGAACACTAAATAATCTAAGATGACATGGGGGATAGGAAAGAGGGGGTGAATAGCAGGGGACACCAAGAGAAACTTGAGTGAATGAGGAAGATAGGATGTTCTCTTACACACAGGGAGGGCATGGGAAGGAGAGGGGACAAATACTATTATAAAAGAATGCCTGCCCTTTGATTCAGCCATACCATTGTTGGGTTTGTACCCCAAAGAGATAATAGATAAACAGACTTGTACGAAAATATTTATAGCTGTGCTTTTTGTGGTGGCAACAAATTGGAAAAGGAGGGTATGTCCTTCAATTGGGGAATGGCTGAACAAACTGTGGTATATGCGGGTGATGGAATACTATTATGCTAAAAGGAATAATAAACTGGAGGAGTTCTAGGCGAACTGGAGAGACCTCCAGGAACAGATGCAGAGCGAAAGGAGCAGAGCCAGAAGAACATTGTACACAGAGACTGATATACTATGGTAAAATTGAATGTAATGGACCTCTGTACCAGCAGCAATACAATGACCCAGAACAATTCAGAGGGATTTATGGTAAAGAACGCTGCCCACATTCAGAAGAAGGACTGTAGGAGGGGAAACATATAAGAAAAACAACTGCTTGAATGCATGGGTCGGGGTGGACATGATTGAAGGTCTGGACTCGAAACTACCACACCAATGCAACTACCAACAATTTGGAAATAGGTCTTGATCAAGGACACATGACAAAACTAGCGGAAATGTGCCATGGTTGGGGGTGTGTGGGGGGGTGAAGGGAAAAGTCGGAGCATGAATCATGTAACCATGTTAAAAATGAATATTAATAAATGTTTTAAAAAAACTAAAAAAAAAAAAAGAATGCACTGAGACTTGTCAGTCTTCCCAATAAGATTGAATGAAACAAGGATGCCCATTATCATCACTACTATTCAATATTGTACTAGAAATGCTAGCTATAGGAATAAAAGAAGAAGAAGAAATTTAAGGAATAAGAATAGACAATGAGGAAATAAAGCTATCACTCTTTGCAAATGATATAATGGTATACTTAGAGAATCCTAGAGAATCAACCAGAAAACTAATTGAAACTATTAACAATTTTTCAAAGTTATAGGATACAAAATAAACCCACAAAATCATCAGCATTTCTCTATATTAGCAATAAAGCCCAATTGGAAGAGACAGAAGGAGAAATTTGATTCAAAATAACTGTCAACAATATGAAATCTGTGAACCCTTTCACTGAGTATTCACCCCTCCAGAAGGTGTGAACTGGTTCCCACAAACGCTGCCCCCTGGGAAGTGCTAGACTATTTGGAAGCTGTGATTGGCCCCTGTGAGGAGGGTGAGAGACAGGAAGCTACTATAAAAGGTCCTGAATTTCTGAGGCTGGGGAATGGACTCCAAGAAGAGATTTGATTCAAGTAAGTAAGCCAGCTTCAAGAAGAAGGTCAGCTCAAAGAAGAAAGTCAATCTCAGCAGTCACCATGAGCTCAAGTCAATGTCTTGAGCTGCCTCTTGGAAGGAATTTGGGTGAGTGGATAACCGGATTTCCCTTCCTGTCTTCTGGAGAGAGTTGATAGTTAACAAGTTGTGGCTGAGCCAAGCACTGGAACAATCTTTAGTTAGATAGGTTAATGTCATCTCTCCCCTTTTGTATTCTTCTGCTTTCACTCTTTTCACCTCTTTTGTAAATAAAAGATTTATAATTTTCATGTCTTTAGTCAAACCATTAATTTTAACACTTACAAATCCTTGGGAGTCTACCTGTCAAGACAAGCCCAGAAAATATATGATCACAGCTACAATACACTTTTTGTCAAGATAAAGTTAGAGCTAAATAAATACAAAAACATTAATTGCAATGCATAGGCCAAGCCAATATAATAAAATGGCAATTTTACCTAAATTAATTTACTTATTTCCATATTAACCAAAGTACCATAAAATTATCTCATAGAGCTAGAAAAAAATTAAAAATAAGATTCATCTGGAAGAATATCAAGGGAATTAATGAAAAGAAGAAAAAAGAAAAACATGAAATAATATGGCTAAGAGACTCAATCTCAAATTATATTATAAAGTGATAGTCATCAAAACAATCTGGTACTGGCTAAGTAACAAATTGGTGGACAATGGAATAGATTAGGTACACTACAAATAATGATAAATGACTATAGTAACCTAGTGTTTGACAAACTCTAGGATCCATGCTTTTGGAAGAACTGTTTAAAAAAAAACTTCTGGGACAACTGGAAAACTATGGTAGAAATTAGTAATATGCCAACACTTTTTGCCAAATACCAAGGTAAAATCAAAATAGATAATGATTTAGAAATAAAGTGTGGTACCATAAACAAATTAGGGGATTACAAAATAGTTTACCTGTCAAACCTACAGCTAAAGAATTTAGGTCAAAACAAGACATAGACTTGTCAGAGAATAGAACACCTAAGAGGTACTATGCAGAGCATTAAGTACATTAAAAATATTTTCTCCTTCAATCCTCAAAATAGCCTTGTATGGTAGGTGATGTTGTTATCCTTATTTTGTTATTTAGAAAAATTAAAGAGTTTATGACTTGCCTAGAGTCATATACCTTTCCAGGTTTTCTGAAATCATCCTAATCTTCATTTCTTATAGCACAATAATATTCCATTACAATCATATACCACAATTTGTTCAGCCAATCCACAATTGATAGGAATCCCCTTAATTTCCCATTCTTTGACACCAGAAAAAAAACCTAACATGTATGGTTTTATAAAAATAGGCCCTTTACCATTTTCATTCATGTCTTTGGTATAATGACTTAAAGTGGTGTTTTGGGATTCTTTATATTTTATCCCCTAAAATTACCTATTTTAGTTAATCATGTCAACTTCTAGTTACTCATTCTTGAAACCTAAGAGGAATCCTTTATTCCTCCCTCTCACTTGCCACCTACATTCAGTTTGTTATCAACACTTGCAATACATTCTCTGGAATGTTTCCCAGTTCCATCTTTTTCTTTCTTCTCCCACTTCCACCACCTTACTTCAGGTCATCATTTTTTTTCCCCTACACTTCAGTCTCCCAGTAGATTATCCTAACTCTAATTGTTTCTTTTCTCCAGTCTGTTGTCTTTTCCAATGTTGAATATTAATCTTATTGATAAACACATCTAACCCAAGTGAACCCCTGCTCAAAAACTGGCAAAGTTTCATTTACTTAGCAAATGCAATCCAAATTCTTCATCCTAATAGTAACAGCTACTTACAATCTCTCTCCAAACTATTATTGCAAACATATCTCATATTTCTCTTCATATCTTCTTTTTTCAAGCAAGAATGGATTACATGCTAATACCCGAACAGACTTGGTATTTTATTATTCATCTTTATACATTGATCCAAAACCCTACTACTCTAAGACAGACAAAATATTTTAACTACAATCAACCTCTGTGGTAAGTTCTGGGCACATAAATAAAAGCATTCTAGAGAGTCCCTGAAATCATAGTGTTTACATTCTGGTGGAAGAAGACAGAAATTGAAGAGGAATCAGCCTCCCTGAAAAATGATTTTAATTCCTTCTATCAAGGAGAATGATATTATCAGATTTCCTGATCCTAGAAGTTCGGAGCTAAAGAGAATGGATGTCTGAATTAAATTTGGAATTAAGATTATGAGCCTTTTGGTAAAGACAACTACCACTTTTTTCTAAGGGGGGGGCAAACTAATTGAAGTCAGAAATAGAGAAGATTCAAAGCTCATATACATGCCAAACAGAATGAGGTCAAATGAAGAATATCCCCTCTATTTCTAGCCTAGGATGATGTAAGATATCCTAGGTATAAAAAAATGTAAAGGGGAATTTAAAGGGGTAATAGCACACGCATGGTAGTTTGACTCATGATATCAGAGGAGTGCTACTGAGATCTACAACTTAGAGTAAAAACTACATAACTGGCAAATAGAAACCCTCTGAAGTTCCAGAGAAAAAGTCTAACTTTTCCATGGGAAGGGGATAAAGATGATGACTAGGCTGGAACACTAGCAGCTAGGTAGACAGTTAGATGGTAAAGTAAATAGAGTGCCAGGCCTAGAGTCAATAAGATTGATCTTCCCTAGTTCAAATCTGTCCTCATACATTTACTGGCTATGTGACTGAGGTTAAATAACTTAACTCTGTGGGCCTCAGTTTCCTCAACTTTAAAATGAGCTGGAGAAGGAAATGACAAACAATATCTTTGCCATTAAAGCCCAACATAGGGTCATGAAGAGTAAAACACAACTGAATACAATTGGACAACAAAAACAAAGTTTGGAGACTATATTTGGAGATTACTGAGTAGTGTTATAGTGGCACAGAAATTCCTTTAAATTCTCCTGGTTTAAATCCTACATATTCTTTAAGGTGAGCTTCGAATTCAACTTTTGTGTGGAACCTTATTTGTCTAGAAAATCCTTTATTTCTCCAGCAAACTTGATCTCTACATATACTTAACTCATTGCATTTGGTCTCTCTTTTGGATACTTCACTCACTGACTTTATATTTCATTACTTGTTCATCTCCTAGTTATCTTAACAGATAATATGCTTCTCCACTATAGGTACTACATTATTATCTTACCCTGATTTGTATTCCCTTCTGGACTGAGCACCCTGAAAGTCATGGTGTGTGAATTAGAAGTCTAAGGGAACATTGAGATAACAAGATGTACCCTTTTTAGGCACTTTTTGAAATGAGACTGAGGAAATCCATAAATTAAAATGCAATGCTTTATTGGGAGAGAGAGAGAAATATGGGGCACTGCCTCAAGTTATCAACCTAAGACAAATGCCCCCCCCCAGATTTACAGAAAAAGCCCTTATTGATAGGAGAATCCTGATATAATTAAGCCTCCATGAAGGAATTATAACATTTTTACAATGGTTGGAGACAAAGATTTTCCTTTTAAATGAATGGAATAAGATTTACAGAATGAGGGACCAAAGGGGATTAAGAGGTCTTTGTATTTTGAAGAGGGTAGGTGTAATCTTGTGTTGAAGGGAGAAGTGGAAGGGGAGAAGAGAGGGGAACCAGCTTTACTAGAGTCTACTAGGGTACTAGGGGTATTGATCCTGGAGATATTAGTAACTATTACTTTGAGAATAACACACTAATTTCTCACTCCACACAATGGTCATCAATTTATGTTAGTTAAATGAGTGAGTGGATGAATGCATGAGTTAGTTTGGAACCTATAATAGGTGCCTCTGCTTCCTTTCCTCTCACTCTTCTTCACCCTTTTAATCTGACTTCTGACTTTATCATTCCATCTGAATTTTTCTCTTCAAAGTTACTAATGATTTCTTAGTTGCCAAATCAAATGGCTTTTTCTCAATCCTCATTCATGATTCACTCTCACCTCTTTAATCCTCTCTATTTTTTTTTAATTTTTTTATTTTTAGAAAAATTTTCCATGGTTACATAATTCATGTTTTTACTTTACCCTTCACCCCCTCAATCTCTTCCCCCCCCCATAGCTAACTCACATTTCCACTGGTTTTAACATGTGTGATCAGTCAAGACTTATTTACATATTATTGTTAGTTGTACTAGGGTGGTTGTTTCTAGTCTACATCCCCGACCATGTCCGCATCAGCCCAAATGTTCAAGCAGTTGTTTTTCTTCTATGTTTCCTCTCCTGCAGTTCTTCCTCTAAATGTGGGTAGCGTTCTTTTCCATAAATCCCTCAGAATTGTCTCCTTTCTCTAGCTTTCAAGAATACCACACCATTGTTTCCTGTTATTCTATTTGTCTGAATACTCCTTTTATCTTGTTTGCTGGATCCTAGAGAACACACTCTCTAAATGTAGGCTTCTTCTCTTCTACCTCTATAATACTTCATTTGGTGATCTCAGCAGTTGTAAGAGATTTTAATGACATCTTTATGTTGAGGATCCTCAAATCTATGTCAATCTATTCTCCAATCTGTTTTCTGACCTCCAATCTAGGGCCCAAAAGACATCAAGTTAGTTGCTATTCAGATAACCAATCACTTCCCTTTCAGTTATATCAAACTGGATGTCCAGGAAACATTTTAACTCAATTTGCTCAAAACGGAACTCATCTTTCCCCCTAAATCTTCCTCTTTCCTATTACTGTAGAGGGCAACACTATTCTCCCAGTCTCTCAGCCTCTCTTCTTGGGAGTCATCCTTGTTTCCTCTCTGTATCTCATCCCCACACACACAATCTGTTGCCAAGGTCTATAAATTTCACTTTTGCAACATCCCTCAAATAACCTTTCTTCCCTCCTCTGATCTTGCCACCACTCTAGTGCTGGCCCTTGTCACCCTAGAGCTAGAATACTTCAATAACTTGCTTGTGGGTCTGCCTGCCTCAAGTCTTTCCCTGCTCCAATCTATTCTCCATTCAGTCACTAAAGTGATTTTCTTTTAAACTGAAGGTCTGATTGTGTCTTACCTCCCACTGCCCTCCCCAATCCCCCCACTCCCCATCCTCCAACCCTCCACACACTGCCAGACACAGACACACATATACTTAATACATTCTGGTGGCTTCCTATAGCCTCCAGTATCAGGTACCAAATGTTCTATCAGTCAAAACCATTTATGATCTAGTCCCCTCCTACCTTTCAGGTCTTGATACACCTTATTCCCTGGAATGTACTCTTAAATCCTGTGATTATAGCCTGCTTACTCTGAGCTTTCTCTTATGTCTAGAATTCTCTCCTCTGTTCTGACTCTGGACTTTCTGATTTCCTTTAAATCTCCACTAATATTCTAGTTTTTTGGCTCAATGGATTGAGAGCAAGGCCTCAAGATGAGAGATCCTTGGTTCATATCTGGCCTCAGACCCTTCCTAGTGGTGTAAACTAGGCAAGGTCTAACTTCTATCCCTAGAAACATCTCTTCTATCCTCCCAAAAATCCATGCTTCTATGAGATGGTCTATGTTAGAATTACTAAACATGGGGCAAACTTAGATGCTCAGTGCTCTTTGTTTAATCGGAGTACCACTTAGGTTTCTCAGCTTATTAATTAAGAGAGAATACCACATAGCAGTTAGAAGTATGTCAAGAGGACCTGTCTTCAAGTCTGTCTGACATATTAGACATGTGATATGGGCAACTTCCTTAACTTCACAGTGTCTAAACTAAATCTCTAATACTGGGAATTCCAAGTTGTTGTCCTAACTTGATGACTTGAGAATTTATTTTTATTTATCTGTATGTATATACACACACATGCACACACACATACACACACACACACTTTCACATCTTAGTATACATATGGATACATATATACATATTTTCCAATGAGCATCCATTTATATTTTTCTCTTTCTTGTTCATCCCGTTTCAGAAAAACAAAACAATAACAATAAAAAAAAGTTGTAGCAAAGTAATAAATATTCATAGTTAAAGCAAAAGAAATTCCCATATTAGCCATGCATGAACTGGAACATTTTTACATGAAAATATGAGAAATGAAATATCAAGTTACCTTCCCAGACTTCTTATCTATTACAAAATCCATTATGTGTCATTCCTATACATATCTATATTGTATTCCTTTTATCTCATAAATAGACAATTATTACTGTAGACATTGAGAAAATTTATGGCATTTTTGCTAATTAATTTATTTTAACACTTTTTGAGGGTAGTTTTACATAAACACAGAAAGCAAGGGGCTTATTATATATAATGATGCATCTCCATATTATCCCTTTATGAAATATGAAAGAGGCAGGCTAAAGATTTGTCATTCTCTTTAAAAGTCAAGTCTGACAAGTTGAGAAAAAAAGAATTCGTCAGGAACGATCTTTGTATATAAACCCGTGCCTTTACCAAAGGGCATCCTCCCACACCCAGTTCATCTACAGTATTTTGCAACAAAGGAACTCATGAAGTAAGAGATATCACATTCAGAAAGTAGAAAAACACAGAATCAGGGGCATAAAGGAGTTTCAAGGAGTGATCCCTGACAGAAGAGCAATGAATTCAAAAGAATACTGGCCTTGGTAATCAACAGTCAGCAAAGGAGAACAGACCCAGGGATTCTACTTAAATGAAACACAAAGCAGGGATACTGTGATCATTAGGAATTATCATGAGGATACCCTGAGAGAGGAAAGGAGATATGGATCTGGAAGTGCTAGAGTTGTGAGTTTCCTTAGCTATGTATTCCCTACATACACAATCGAGTCTAGAAATCAATATATTACATTAAGTTTTTTATTCCAACTATTAGTCTCAAATTGGGGCTGTATAGCAAGCACTTCAACTTGGTTCTAAAAGTTGCCACCAGTAGTTGGTGGTCCGAGGCCACATCTGCACCACGTCTTGCTCTAACATCTAGAAGGCTTCTTCTCCACTTGCGGGAAACTGTGATGTGATCTATCTGATTTTCCGTCCTTCCATCAGGCAAAGTCCAGGTTGACTTATGAATTTTCTTGTGTGGGAATATAGTGCCCCCAATAACAAGATCATTGAAGGCGCAGAAATCCGTAAAGAGCACTCCATTTTCATTACAGGTGCCAACTCCATGCCTTCCCATGATGAATTCCTTTCCTGTGTTGTCTTCTCCTACCCTTGCATTCAAGTCTCCCATAACGATCTTTAGGTCTCTTCTTGATGTGCCGTCAAGTAGTGCCTGTAGGGAGCTGTAAAACTCTTCTTTTTCCTTTTCCTCTGCCACATTGGTGGGTGCATAGCATTGGATGATGGTGATCTTCTTCCCCTTTGAGTTGAACCTTGCTGACATAAGCCTTGACGAGATAGGTTCCCAACCTATCAGCGCCTTTTTTATTTCAGGTGTCATGAGCAGCGCTACTCCCTGGGTGTGGGAATGGTCCGGGTCTTCATGGCCAGAGTAAATAATGGTTTCGCCTGATATCAGACTGGTCTGGCCGCTTCCATTCCATCTGGTCTCGCATAAACCGAGGACCCTGATGTCGTATCTTTTCATCTCATTTACTACCTGAGTGATTTTTCCGCTTTCATATAAGGTTCTAACTTTCCATGTCGCTACTCTGGTTTTTGCCTTAGTCGTCAGAAGATTTATCAGCGAGCTGGCTTCCCAGAGGCTTTCACCAGCACGCGTCATGGACTCTGTTGGAGAGCAATCCTCCAGACTAGGCGATCATTGGTTTTGTTAGTTTGGTGAGGTTGCGGTTTCTATAGCAAGTGTGATTTTTTTACGGGATGGGGTTGCTAGCCCCACACTAGCATTCAATGACCTTTCAGGCAGACTACAGCATAAGTTCAATGTGCAAGAGCTAAAGACCAGAGAGGAAAAAGAAGCATTCAATTGCGAAATCAAGAACAAGTTCGCGGACTTGACAGGACTCACGGGAGAGACAGTCGAAGACCCCTGGACCAAACTCCAGCAGACCTGGAAGACCACCTGCCCAGAGGTCCTGAGAAAGAGAGAGAGAAAGCGCAAGGAATGGTTAACACAAAAGACATGGGCCAAGATACAACAGAGAAGAGATTTGAAACAGAAGATCAGCCAGTGCCAAGATCAACAGGAGAAAGAAGAACTTCGAACACAGTATTGGGAAATTAACCATCAAGTCAAGAAGAGCGCAAGATATGACAAGAGACGGTTCATTCACGATATGACCGAAGAAGCAGAAACAGCAGCTGGGCAGGGGAACATGAAGAGGCTATACGAAATAACAAGAACTCTATCGGGAAAGAACTACAACCCTAGCAAGCCAGTGAAGGACAAGACTGGCAAGACAATAACAAGCGATGCAGGGCAGAGAGCCCGATGGGCAGAGCATTTCGAAGAAATCCTGAACCGACCACCTCCACCAACTGTTCCGGACATACCACCAGCCACCGAACTGCTTCAGGTGAACACGGGCCCACCTACCAAAGGTGAGATCATCAAAGCCATCAAGACCATGAAAAATGGTAAGGCTGCAGGTCCAGACGGCATCCCCCCTGAGGCACTCAAGGCAGACCCAGAAATGTCAGCGGAGATGCTACAGCCCCTCCTGCAGAAGATCTGGGAACAGGAACAAGTCCCGATAGACTGGAAACTAGGCTACCTGGTGAAACTACCCAAGAAAGGGGACCTATCCCAATGCAGCAACTGGCGAGGAATCATGCTTCTATCCGCTCCCAGCAAAATCCTGACCAGAGTCATCTTAGAAAGACTGAAGGAGGCCTTGGACAAGAAGCTGAGAATAGAACAAGCAGGGTTTCGTCTGCACAGATTATGCACCGACCATATCGTCACCCTAAGAATCATCATAGAACAGTCCATCGAGTGGCAGTCCCCCCTCTACATGACTTTCGTGGATTTCGAGAAGGCATTTGACAGCGTGGACAGGAGCATCATCTGCAGATTGATGCAGCATTACGGGATTCCCCCGAAGCTCATCAACATCATCCAGCAGTTATACGAAGACTTTACCTGCCAGGTCATCCATAATGGGAAACTGACGGCTCCCTTCACAGTGAAGGTCTGAAGATCAACAAGAGGAAGACCGAGGTGATCCCAGTCAACAGCACACAGGACCTGCCAATCCAACTACAGGGAGAAAACATCAAGGAGACGGACCACTTCACCTATTTGGGTAGCAGAGTCAGCAAGGACAGCGGAGCAGATGAGGACATCAGAAACCGAATCAACAAAGCCAGACAGGCATTTAACACCCTGTGGTCTGTCTGGATCTCCAAAGCACTGTCCCTCGTCACTAAGCTCCAAATCTTCAATACCAACGTAAAGGCCGTCGTCCTATATGGATCAGAAAGCTGGAGAGTGACGAGCGCTAACACCAACAAACTCCAGGTCTTTGTTAATAGATGTCTACGTCACATCTTGAACATCAGATGGCCTGAAAAGATCTCCAGTGCTAGTCTCTGGGAAAGAACAATCCAGTATCCCATTAGTCAGGACATAAAGAAACGTAAATGGAGATGGATAGGACATACGCTACGAAAACCGGAAGAAAACGTAGCCAGACAAGCATTGAGCTGGAACCCTTCAGGGAGGAGGAAAGTTGGAAGACCAAAACAGACCTGGCGAAGATCTGCCGAAAATGAAACAAAAACAGTCGGAATGACATGGGCCCAGCTGGGGGAAGTTGCCCAGAACAGAGTCCGATGGCGTGAGATGGTTGCGGCCCTATGCTCCTAAGGAGTCAACAGGAATAATAATACTAATAAATAGCAAGCACTTAAAAAGTTTTGTTCATTATTGATGAATGTACACCAAAATATCACTGATGTTTTGATATACCTGATTGTGATAATTCAATTTACCTTTGAGCTATAAATTTGAATTTTTAAATTTCATTTTTGATAGGCTAGAGAAACATCTTAGAGTTAAAGGAGAAACAAAATAACTTTATGACAAAGATTTTCATTTTTTTAATTTTTTACTTAAAATGGAAGCATATGATATGATGTTGAAGAATTCACACATCAGGAACATTAGAGCATTAAAAGATTCTTTAGTTAATAAAAATATTACATCTTATGATTTCCTATATATACATAATTCTATTCTGGTATTATTCAGATTACAAAGTCATGATAAAATTTCTTAAATTCAGTGTTAAAGATGTTCGCATGCCAGTTTCTTAGATATGAGATTTTAAAATAAATGCAGTTCTGTTCTTTCCATGCAATGACATTGCTTATATAACTTTTCATGGGAACACATGCCAGAATGTAAAATGAGAATATTGCATGGAGTCATTTCTTAGGTGAAATTTTATACTGTATCATTCCCTGGCTGCCACCCAGAGAACCTCCAGTGAGCAAAATGTGACCATTGAGCAGGATGCTAAGAAACACAAGTAGAGGAATTAGATACAGGAAATCCCTAGCTTTTCATTTTGTTTTGATGAATGAAATTTTTGCCAAGCTGAATGATTTCCTATCTTTAATCTGTTTAAACTCAGATAAAAATTAAGTTATTGAGTTGCCAGAAACAATGATGAGCTCAAGATTGCTAAGAAAACTTGAGAAATGAAATAAAATCTCTGGTTGTCATTTAAATATAAGGAAGGAAGTGTGGCCCATGACACGGGTCAGATTTAGTTTCAGAGAGACAGATCAAATCTTGACTCAATATTCATTAACTGTATGTTCCAAGAGAAAGTAATTCTACATGTTTGGGAATGACTAAAGTAATTACAGGGTTTTTGTGACACTTGAAAGATAATGCACAAACTTTGAAATACTACATTAATGTCAATTATGATTATTAAAATGTGTCCCTCTATATATTAAAACCTTGATGATTTATCAGTGATATGAACCCATTTTCCCAAGCCAGCATTTTATAGGAGCTTCACTATTTTTTTGAATCATTGTTGTTAGAAGGAGGCACAGACTACTAATGGTGGTGGGCATCTATGAGTGCATGGGTAATAGTTGAAAATACAAATGCTGATCAACAGGAACAAATCATACTTAATTAGGATTGCTTCCTGATTTACATACAATCTTTGTTTCTAGACTTTTTACTAATAACCTTAAGCATCAGGATCACCTAACTGGTACAGTGGCTAAAGAGGCTGGACATAGGATCAGGAAGAACTGATTTCAAAACCAATCTCAGACACTCACTGGCCAAGTGAACCTGGGCAAAACACATTATCTCTCTCTTCATTAGTTTTCTTGTCTGAAAAAAAAAAAGATAATAATAGCACCTAGCTCCCACAACCATTAAGAAGTTAAAATTAGATAATTTTTGTTGAGCACTTTGCAAACCTTAAAGTGCTCTACAAATGCTAGTTATTATTATTATCTCATCATCAATATTATCATTATCATGTAGAAAGAATACCAGATAAGGAATTAAAGGATATGGATTTAAAGTCCTATCTGTAACTTCACCAAATAGCTAGGTAGTGCAATGGGTAAAGTAATCCTGGGCCTGTAGTCAGGAAAAATATCTTTCTGGGTTAAAATCTGGCCTCAGACCCATAACAGATATGTGACGCTGGGCAAATCACTTACTTCTGTCTAAGTTTCCTCATCTGTAAAATGAGCTGGAGAAGAAAATAGTATAACAGTCCAGGATCTTTGCAAAGAAAACCCTTGGGTAAGGCATTCAAGCTCTATAATTCTCAAGTTTCTCATTCTTAGAATAATGGTATCAGATAAGATGAACTCTCAGAATCTTTTCAAATCTATATCCTATAAGATGTAAGAGGATCCCAAGAACAGAAATTTGAAAGTGTAAATGGTCTTATAGTCCAAGACCTCAAGCTCTGGAGATATATATGTATATGTGTGTATGTATATACATACATATATGATATATATGATATATATATCTACATATATTTCTTTTTCAGATTTTCTCAAAATATAAAATTAAGTGATATTCTTTTGGCTTATTTTCCTTCTGATTAGAATTGCATCTGGGGAATGTGAAAATATAGCTTAGACATAACTTACCTGAAATGGGTAAAAGAGTCTTCAGTTCCTATGCAAACACTGAAGGTAACAATACATATCTGATAGCCTTTATTTCACCTAATAAAAATATTTTTTTAAATACACATAAATGTACCTGAACAACAATAATTCTCTTCCCTCCCTCTCTGGCGAAAGCTACCTTTTTTCCTGGAGCCAATATTCATGTCCTCAAAGTAATTAAACCCCTCTATGTTTGGACCTATGTGGAAGAAAAACAAATGAAGTTGTTAGAGGGGCAGTGCTCCTGACATTCTGGTGAGTTCCTCTTTAATTCCAAAGATTCATTTAGCCTTCTGGCCTATGGGTCAAACTTGATGGTTGTGACAACTTGGAAAAACACAGAACCACCAAAGTAGTTACAAAGAACATGTCTTTAATCAGAACAAGGGAAACAATACTCTTATGGCCACAACACAGAGTCATACACACACACACACAACACCACACAGAGATTCTGCGAATAATTTTGCCAGAAAAAAAAAGAAACACGATGAATGAGAATTTCCTTTGAACTAAAGAAGTTGAAGTTTTATTTATACCTGAGAGAATATAGACAAAAAAAGAAACAACTGACTGCTTACATAGGGGGTTGGGAAAGAGGTTTGTAGCCCAATGCTAGGGTACTAGGAGAGGCCTAAATACAATAAGAGAAACTTAGAAGACAAAAAAAAGCTACTTGAGATTTTACTATATCCACCACTCCTAACCAGGGGGCTTAGTGGGTACTTGATGGCCTATCAGTGACCCCTAGTTCTAAGGGTCTGTCTGGGAGTTTCTGGAAGGCAAGTTCCCATGGGACAAGGGTAAATTTAGGGTTTCATAAAATAAGGTTGTCATAAAATAAGGTTGTCAGTTGGGACTAGAAGGCTAACAAACTTGAATTTGCTAGTGAGGCCCTTCCCTTCTCACTGGGATTACACTGTAGGAATAAGTTACATTAAAAATGGAGAACAAAGTCTAAATATTTTACTTTGCTAGACTCTGCCTTTTTGTCCTTTGCTGCTGCTTCATATACAGTGGCCACAGATGTGATTTTTTTCTCAGTTTTTACTCACTTTAACTGAAATTATCCATGCTCAGGCTAAAATGGAAGAGTATTCCATAACTGACAGATAAAAGAAGATAACTCATCCCTAAAAGTTACCTACCAGATGGAGCTTTCTCCTATTAATGAATCCCTGGAGTCAATAGGGGAGAAAGTAGGTAGAACTCAGGAAGACTTGTTTTCCTGAATCAGATTTTGGCCTTAAATGAAATAAAGAGCAGGTTAAATGAAAACAACACAAAAACATAGGAAGACCTACATGAAGTTATGAAGAGTGAAACAAACAGAACCAAGAAACATCATATATAATAACAGAAATATTGTTTGAAAAATGATTTGTGTATGTCCATCTCTAGAGAAAGAATTCTAAGGTAAGGGCTATTTTTTTAAACCCTTGTACTTCGGTGTATTGTCTCATAGGTGGAAGATTGGTAAGGGTGGGCAATGGGGATCAAGTGACTTGCCCAGGGTCACACAGCTGGGAAGTGGCTGAGGCCGGGTTTAGGGCTATTTTTTAAAAAATAGTTATGCCACAAGACCTGAAGCTATGCTCTAAGACAGTGATGGAAAGCTTTTTAGAGACTAAGTGTCATGCCCCCACACACACACCTCCTCATTCTTTCTCCCCTTGCCCCAGACTGGGAGGGAGGAAGCATTCCCCTTGGGCTGCTGAGCAGTGGGGTAGGTGATGAGAGGTGTGTGTGGAGAGGGGGAGGAGAGTGGTTCCAGCACCCTGCTCCCCTTCAGCTCTGCTCCCCTCCACCTATGTTCCATGGTGTGAGCTATGCTCCACTCCAACCCCACCACAGGTATCACCTTCACATCAGACTCAACAGGCTACCACCTGTGTCACACCTTCATGCAGCATGTGAGCCAGCACCTCCCCCAGCAGCTTACCCCAGATAGGGGAGGGAGGAAGCACTCCCACTGGGCTCTTGGGCAGGGGGGGAGGTGAGGTGAGGAATGTCTTCCAGGGCTCAAAGACAGAGAAGGCAACAGTGCTTCCCTGAGACCCTCTGGTTTTCTAGGAAAAATAAAAAGAGAAACAAACAATGACTGCAGGCATGCCCACAGAGTGGGCTCTACATGAGCTTTTGGGCACATAAGCTAGAGGTATAGCATCACAGCTCTAAGACCTCTTTCTAGGATTTTACTAATAGTTATGATCTTTTATCTTATGCAGCTATAGCAACCATTTTAGGAAGTGTATTTGACAGACATGAGGCCTTTGTTATATTCACTGACCAAGATTTGAAATAAGATCGAATTATTGATAGGTAACCAAATCAAACGTGTGTATTTTTTATCATAACAAGTTTCCCTTAGTAAATCTCATCTCAATATCTGAGTGCTCTACACATGATATTTCTGCTATCTCAGAATTTAAAAAAACATATTTTAACAACCTCTGTCATCTTTCTTTTTTCTCTGAGAGCACCTCTGAGCTGACTATTCTTACTTTTATCCCAGGAAAACCTGTAGAAACTTACATAAGAATGAAGATTCCAGAACACTGTGTCTAGACTTGCAAATTACAAGAAAGTGACTCCTATTTCTCTCTCCCATTCTCAGTTCACAATTTTGCAGAATGGAGGTAGAAAATGGTATTAGGAAAGAAGCAAAAAGAGACAAATCTAAAATAATTATGAGCTATCTTCTACTGTTCTTACCCCCAAAGAATTGAATTGCATGCTATGTAAACTAGCCATTTCTGAAAATCCTCAGATCTGTTTTCTGGGTATCCCATTGTGAGATGACTGAAAACATAAAGCACAAGTTAGATGGTACTAGAATTCCCAAGATATCTTTTCCATTTATTAGGAAAAGAAAAGTATCAGATAGCATTCTTCCTTACGGTGGAGAAAGTAAATGGAAAAAATTGGACAAATTTCACCATGAATTTCATAAATATGAATAGGCATGTACAGTGGATTAAAAAATATAAATCAGAAAATATGGATGATCAAATATAACTGTACTGAAGAAGATATCTTATCACAGTAAAGATAAAAACTAATCCACATTCTAATTAGCATAAAATTCTGTGATATATATGCATGCCTACACACACAGACATATCCACATATATGTGCATATATAACTATATATACATACATGCCTACACACAGATATATATATATATATACATATAGAGTGAGGCATAGATAAATAATTTTTACAATCTATATGTATATATGTCTAGGAAAATAAGTTTGAATTAAAGCAATATTAAATAATTTTAAAAGTCAACTTGTGCATAAAGTTATGACAGAATATGTGTATATATGAATACACTTATATGTTCATTTAAAGTGACTATATGTATATACACACACATGGGTGTATCTTTATATAAGAAAATACATTTAGAACTTAAAAGGCTTTTGTGGTTGTCCTTCAGTGGTTTACAGTCTTGGCTGACTCCTCATAACCCCATTTGTATTTTCTTGGCAAAGATACTGGAGTGATTTGCCATTTCCTTCTCCATCTCATTTTATAGATGAGGAAACTGAGGCAAATAGGTTTAAATGACTTGCCCAGGGTCACACAGCTAGGAAGCATCTGAGGCCAGATTTGAACTCAAGTGAGTCTTCCTGATTTCAGACCCGGCACAGCATCTACTCTGCCCCCTAGCTGCCAGGAACAAGGCATTTAGAGGTCACTTAATCCAACCCCTTCATTTTATGGTGGAGGATCAGACATGGGAGATTAATGGAGCTGGGCATTTTCACACAACTTGTGAGTGACAGAGCCAGGATTCTAAGATAAGCTCTCTGGCTCCAATCCAGCCTTATTCTTTCCAATGAACTCTCTTTCTTCTCTATCTTCCTCTTCCTTTTGCTGTAGCCAAAACTTTTAAATATCATTCTCAATCTATAGAAATGCATCAACTCAACAGGCAAGCTGGTTGTTTCAGATGTTGATTGGAAGCCAATTGGAAAATTTTGGCAGAGTCTGTTCAGCTGGATTTCATTATGTACCTGACTCACTGCTTCCTTTTACTTCCAACCCAGCAAAGGTGGTGACTAACCCGACTATTTATATGACTTGATGACTTTGGATTTTGATGTGTCATTTCTGTTATTACCTGAGGACAATATTGGAAGGCAAATTAAGCATGAGTTTGCTCTGCAGGGGAAAAACTGTATTTTGACTAGACTACTTATGTATGCAGAAACACCACACTGAATAGGAAGAAAGAACTAGTCCCCTTGGACCAATTTTCTGCCTGGCTCTACACCCCCATGGAGCTGCTTCAGAGCATAAGACATTCTTTTGAAGTCTATGGTCCCTGGGGGTTTGGAGCAAGATAAGAATTTGGCCCTTGATAAAGAGTACTCCCTGTTTAGCATACAGCCTTGGGCTTTAAACTTCTCTTAGCACAAGAAAGATGGAGAGAAAGCAGAGGGAATTCAGAGGAGAACAATACACAAATGTTTAAGACTGAGGTTATTGATTTATGATGTAGGAGCAAGCAAGAGATTCAACTAAATGATTATTTATTGAAGCAGATATTGCTTTATCATCCTTTGCTTAAAGGATATGAAACACTTAAAAAAGAGATAAATTATTGGAGGGTCCAAAGGGATAGCACTATAGAAAACAGAATCTGGTTCTAAAAAGAGGGGAGGGGGGATAGTCCCCTCTGTCTCCCATTGAAATTCAGTTTCACAGCATTCAACCATGGAAGCAATTTCAAACCATGAAACAAATTTCTAAAGGAAATGATAAGAGCAAGGTAGCTTAAAACATTTAACACAAGGTTGGTCAAGCCAATTTCCTTTTAAATATTTTTTTGCCTTAAAAACAAACAGCTTTTATAGAATGCCTGCTAATATGGTCCATTCAAAGTATGGCTTAGGTTATCAGTTGTCTCCATATGTCAAATACCTCAAATTCATTTTCTCTTTGAGAAATACTTGGTAATGAACAATAGGTTCATGTGGAGAGAGAAAGAGAGAGAGAGAGACAGAGAGAGACAGAGAGAGACTGAGAGAGAGGCAGAGAGATAGAGAAACAGAGACTGAAAGAGAGAGACAGAGAGAGAGGCAGAGAGATAGAGAAACAGAGACTGAAAGAGAGAGACAGAGAGAGAGAGAGAGAGAGAGAGAGAGAGAAAGAGACTGAGAGAGAGACAGAGATTGAGAGAGACAGAGAAACAGAGACTGAGAGACAGAGACAGAGAGACAGAGAAACAGAGACTGAGAGAGAGAGAGAGAGACAGAGAGAGAGACAGAGACAGAGAGAGACAGAGACAGAGAGAAAGAATGAAGCAATGGAAGAGAAAACTGGTTTTCTCATTAGAAGACCTTGGTATGTTTCAGTGTTATGACTCCCTGGGCAAACTTGGGGAAAATCTCTTGAATATTCTGAGCCTCAGTTTTCTCATATAAAATGAACAGATTTTATTAGAGTAATATAGTAGAAGAGTCTTTAAGTATGGCAACAGGATCATGTATATTCAAATCCCAAATCAAACACTTTCTAACTCAGTCCTATTGAAAGGTAACGAGCTTAGAATAAATGATCTAAAGGATCTCTTCCACTTCTAACCAACCATCTGTGATGTCCTGCTGTACTCTATGATGTTATCATTTAATATTGACTATTTTTGAAGTTTTTAATTAATGTAGTGAAAAGAGAAGAGGATTTGGGGTCAAAGGACTTATATTTGAATTCTTTGTTTTTGTTACCTATGTTACATTGGACAGGTCATTTATTCTCATTGGCCTTTGGTTTCTTCATTTGTCAAGTAACATGATAGGACTAGATCTGGGATTTAACCTAGTGTACAGTGATTTCCTTAAAATATTTTGATAACTATAATTCAGGATAGTTGATTTCTTCTGTAATCATATTTTATTATTTGAATTTACATTCTAAGAAAGAATTCATGGGCTTGACCAAAGAGTAAAAGAAGGCCATGACAATGAAATGGAGAATAATTCCTGAACAAGATGATGTATAAATGTGTAAAGTCCCTGCGGTCTTTATAATCTATGACCAATCAGTCAGTCAATTAAAAAAACAACAACACATTTTTAGATGATGGAAGCAACAACTAGTTAATAAAGTGTTAGAATTAAAAAGATCTCAGTTCAAATCTTGCCTCTCTTACTTGCTAGATCTGAGGAAGTCACCTAACCTTATTATATCCTAGATCCCTTAAATATACAATAAAGGGGATTGGATTTAATTATCTTTAAATTAATTTCTAGCTCAAATCAATGATCTGATTAGCATAGGCCAGTGATGGTGAACCTTTTAGAGACCATGCACCATGCCCTGCTCTCCCCAGAAATAAAATGCACACATACACACAGCCTCTTACTCCAGACAGGGGAGGGAAGAAGAGCTCCCATTAGGCTGCTGGGCAGAGGGCAGGTGAAGTGAGAGATGTCCTCAGGCATTGTGGAGAAGGGGAAGGGAACAGCCCCACCTGAGTCCCTCTGCCTTTCTAGCAACAAACTCGGGTGTCAACACACATGCCTTTAGAGAGGGCTCTGTGTGATCTCTCTGGCATGCGTGCCGTAAGTTTGCCCCCACAGGCATGGAACATATCTCAGACAGCGTGTGCTTTCCCTGGGAATATGGAAAAAAAAGGGAAAATAGTCCTAGCCTTCAAGGAGTTTTCAGTCTAACTTGAGGAGACAATGCATAGAGGCTTGTATTCATGCCCCCCCAAACATATAATGTGTTTATTGAGTATACATTTTATAAAATTATTTATTTGGGAGAATGGAATAGGTGAAAGGCTCCTTTATATAGGAATCTACTTTACCTTGGGCCAAACAAATAGCACTGGCTGAGTAACCAATTTTATCTCTGCTGTTTCAGCTGTATCTTGGTATCAATGTGTCAGGAACCATAGGCATAGATAGCTAATTTTTAAAAATTTTTTTTATTTAGTATTAACTGAGAAACTTGGGGGAAGCTGACAGCCTGGGACTGCACATGTTAGGGAGGGCCACTGGTACTTCTATTCAGAGAGGTTTATAATTGGGACATATTTGCATTTCAAAAACGTGCTAACAGAAATAAAATGGTAAAACTTGAATTGCTAGTCCAGAAGTGAAGGCCAGAAAAGTGGCAGCAGCAACAGAAGGGGAGAGGCCTAATCTTGGCAGGGACACTTGGCTGTGAGATAGGAAGGACATGGTGACATTTGCAACAAGAATGGAGTCTCCATGCCTATTTGTCCTTCCAGCAGACAGAAGTTGCCTCACATGGGCAGAGCATGGGAAGGAAGAAAAAAATGCACCAGCCCAAGCAGTAATGGGCCAGAAGGCCACATTCAGAACTTCAGTGCTTAGAGATGGCTAAAGAGGATCAGTTAAAAAACAAACTACTCTGTGCCATGCTATACCTTGACTGCATACACATTTGCCAGGAAGCAATTTGTAGGAATGATATTCACAGAATGTAGAGTAACATCTTATTATGATGAGTATTTGGTAAAAAGAAAGATGCATTTGAGTTGGAGTCAGAGGAAAGCTGGGCTCAACATCCAGCTCCACTAATTATAAATATATGAGCTTAGAAAAATCCCTTAACATTTTAAGCCTGTTTCCACATCTATAAATTGAGGGGGTTGAACTTGATGACCTTTAAGTTCTTTTCCATTTCTAGATACATAAACGCTCACTTACCCAAAGTCATATTGGGGAATTCTTTCATTTACTCTCTGGAATAGATGACTATTGATGTCCCTTCCAAATAAGAAATTCTCTGGTTCTATAATGTTATAACCATAGGCAAGCATAATTCCTATATTCAGGAAGTTAGAATTCCAATGAGGCTGGTCACATCATTTATTAACATGAATATCAAACACATGGATATTACTCCCTTTTGATGATTATCCTTAGTTTTTAGATTTTGATTCCTGGTTTTATGTTCTTAATCATATCAGTATTATTGTGAGGCCTGTCAAATGAAACTTTACAAAGCTTTTAAAAATTATTTCTTTATTTGATTTGTAAAATTATGTTCTCATGATAACTCTGCTTCAGGGTCACAGCATCTTTTATCAAACACACCACACACAAAAATTCCCAATAGTAGTAATTAATAGTACTAACTTCAAAGAATTTACATAAATGTAGAAAGGGAGGTTGGGTGATGGAACACATTGCTTCCTTCATCCCTCATCTGGGGAGATCAAATGAATTTTAAAAGCTAAATATGGTCTTATGCCTTATGATAACAGCAGAGTAAGGTTTCATTTGGTCTAATTATTCAATTCAATGGCCATATTTTAAGTACTTATTATAATACAAAACACATCATTTATGCTAACAATAATAATAGTGATTTAAGAAGTGATTTAAGTTTCTGTTATTTAATATAAGCATCATCTCTATTGGGGTAGATGATGTTATTATCTCCTGTTTTATATATGAAGACACTTACATTAAAAGAAGATAAACAACCTGACTAAGGTCAGGTAGTTAGTAAGTATCTAAGGAACATTTGAATTCAGGTCTTCTTGACTCCAAGCCCAGCATGGTACATACTATGCCAGCTAAATTCCCTATTTCTGCCACATTTTATCACATACAGTTGCAACTTCAGAATCATGTATGATCCTTCAACTTCCCTCACCCCACTTCAATATCCATCCAGTTGTCAGTTTCTGGTATTTTATATATTCAGAAGTTCCCTCCAATTTATCTGTCCATCAATTAACAGGCACTATTAAGGTATATATACATATATGTGTGTGTGTGTGTGTATGTTTACAAATGATAGATGTAATTTTTAAATGAACAAGATACATACTAAATACATATAGTTTTGATGAAAGCTAAACTTGAAGAATACTCTAGGAGCTGAGAAGGCTAGGAAAGAACTTCTAATGAAAAAAAAAAGAAACCCAAAAAAATAAACCCAAACATTTGAACTGAGTCTTGGAGGATGTCAAGGAAGCCAGAAAACAGGAAAAGAGGGAGGCATTCTGGGGTGAAGAAGAACTAGTGAAAAGCATGGAGTAAAGAAATGGAGTGTTATCTGTGGGGAACAGCAGGGAAGCCAGTATCACTGAATAATAGAATGTGTAAAACAAGGAAAAGTGTAACAATACTATAAAAGTAAGGAAGAGTCAGGTTTTTAAGAGCTTTAAAAATCAAAGGATTTTACATGTGATACTAGACATAGTTTAGAATTTATTAGTAAAGAGGTGAACTGGTCATATTTGAGCTTTAGGAAAGTCAGTTTGGCATCTGAGTAGAAAGTGGACTGTAGGAAGAGATTTGAGGCAGAAAGACCAAGAGGAGATAGTGATAAGAGCCTACATTGTTTGGAGACGTGAAGTCTAAAATGAAAAAAAAAAACGACAACAGTTTATTTATATGAAATGCATACAGATGAGGAGTTGAGGATGATATCTAATTTCTGAAGTTATCTTGTGGAATGCTGTTATTCTCCATAAGAATCAAGAAATTGGGAATATGAGTACCTCAGGGAGAAGTAAAATATAATAAGAAAGAAACTTTGTTTGGGATATGTTAAATTTGAGATATCTTTGTAATGTCCAGTTCAAGATATCCAATAGACAGTGTTAGTGATAGAAGACTGAGGATTAGAACAGCTTTTAAGATTGCTAGACTAGAGGATTATCTTCATGTGTAGAAGATAATTGAATCCATAGAAGCTAAAATCAGCAAATGAAATAATAGAGTATGAGTTTTTAAATTGAGATGCATGAAAATTTTCATAATATTTTGTAACAGTATCTCAATGGAATTATTCAATCATATTAATTTTATTTTATTCACTTACAGACATTATTCTAAGAAATGGTTCATATGTTCAACAAAAATGTAAGACTGACCTGTACTCAGACAAAAAGATTAAGATCTCTGCTACAAAAGGAGAAGATTAGAATGATAAAGACAGACCAACAGATATAATGTGGAGATCTAACAAAATAGCTTGAAGGACTGTCACCCAGGTAGGTAGAGAACCAGAGTAAAGCAATGTAAAAGAAATGTAGAGAGGATTTTCCAATAGAAAAGGATAATTGATAAGGTCAGGGAATACAGAGAATATAAGACTAATGTCTGGAAAAAAGACTTTTTAATTTGGCAATTAAAAGATAATTGGTAACTTTGGAAACAGTTTCTACTAAATCTATGAGGTTAGAAATTACAGAGAATTTAGAAGAAAATGAGAAGAAAGTGAAGACCCTAAATGTAGATGGCCTTCTGAATGAGTTTAATCATAAAAAAAGAAAGAGAAGTAGATTACAGAAAACAGTTTTTTGGTATTGTTTTTGCTTTTTATAAAGAGAGAGACATGGTTATGATTGTAAAGGGAAGCTTCTAGAACAGTGATGGGCAAACTATGGGCCATGGGCCAGATGCAGCCCCCTGAAATGTTCTATCCAGCCCAGGACATTATTCCTAATCTGACGAATACAATGAATAGGATACAATACAATGAAACTTTGAAAGAGTTGCCTTAGAAACAGACTGACAGATGAACATTTCCTTTCCTTTGGCCCCCTCTTTAAAAAGTTTTCCCATCACTGATCTAGAAGATTGGAAATGAATTAAATATTAATGAGAAAATGGGCAATATACAGGGAGCAACTCACTGGGGAAGATGATTTGGAATGGGATAAAGGATACATCTAAATGGGTTTTCCTTGGTAAAAATAAGGGAATTGTTTTCATGTGATGAAGAGTTTAGTGAAGAGATAATGAAGAAGTTTATGTGAGGTGAGGAGGGGAGAAGAATGAGCTCTCAATAAACAGTCTTACTTTGTTTTTCAATTTAATATGAGGCAAGGTCCTCAAATAATGTTATAGGACAAGAGGAAAATATTCCATGGGAGAAATCAGAATGAATGCATTATTTGCTGTGGTGAGTAGGGCACTGATTCATTTAGGGAGGTAGAAATGAATTGTCTTGCTAAAGTAAAGACCCAGTTGAGGTTGTGTAACATAAATTTATGCTGAACCCTGTCAAGACACTGTTTTAATTTTCTCCAGATTTATTCTACTGCATGTAAATAGGAGCCAAAGGAGATAATGATGAGAGTAATACAAGTTTGGGACATTTCATGCCTTTTCATTTCTTCAATGAAATTATTGATTGTTTCTGTCATTCCTCCTCCCCTTTTCTCTTCACTTTCCATTTTTACTTCACTGAAGGGTAAGATATATTAAAAATATATATGACCCACTTATTCTCTAGACTTAGATTATTAAATTCCCAATTAATTTTCCATATTTCCAGGGCACTTTATTAAATGTAATTTTTGTTGCATTATAATCTGAAAAAGATGTACTTAATATTTCTGCTTTCCTGTATTCGTTGGTGAAATTTTTATATGCTAATACATAGTTAATTTTTGTGTAGGTGCCATATACTACTGAGAAAATGATATATTCCTTTTTTACTTCCATTTTATTTTCTCCAGAGGTCTGTCATATTTAACTTTTCTAAAATTCCATTTACTTCTTTACCTTCTCTCTTGTTTATTTTTAATTAGATTTGTCGAGTTCTGAGAGATAGAAGTTGAGACACACTCTAGTGTAGTTTTGATGCAAATTTCCTTTTGTAAGTCATTTAATTTCTTTTTAAAATGTAAATGCTCTACCTCATGGTGATATATACTTAGTTTTGATATTACTTCATTGTCTATGGTACCTGTGAGCGAGATAGAAGTTCCTTCCTTTTCTCTTTTAATTATTTCTACTTTTTGTTTTATCTTTGTATGATATCATAATTACTACTTTTTTTAAAGCAGATTTATCTGAAGCATAAGAGATTCTGCTCTAGTCCTTTATCTTTAATCTGTGGGATATCTCTGTACTTCAAATGTGTTTATTGCAATTATCATATTGTAGGATTTTGGTTTATGATTGACTTTGTTATCTGTTTCCATTTTAGGGGTGATTTCATTCCACTTACATTTACATTTTATGACAGTTATTTATTTTCCTCCATTTTACTTTTACTTTGTTCTTTTCATTTTCTTTCCTTTCACTCAGTCCTTCCTAATAGGTACCTTACTTTTGTGCTCCCCAAATCTATTTTATTTCTGTCATTCCTCCTCCCCTTTTCTCATCACTTTCCATTTTTACTTCACTGAAGGGTAAGATATATTAAAAATATATAAATTAACTTTCAGTCTTAGAATCAATATTAAGTAATGTTCTAAGGCAGAAGAGCAATAAGGGCTAGGCAGTGGATGTCAAGACACTTGCCTAAAGTCACACAACTAGGAAGTATCTGAGGTCAGATCAGTGAACCCAGTATCTTCCATTTCTAGGCCTGGCTCTCTAATTACTGAAACATCTACCTTCCCCAGTAAGAAATATTTCTAAATCCAATGGAATGTGCATGCTATTACCTCTTTGAACCATGTTTGGTGAGAGTATGATTTAAGCTTTGTCTGTCACCACCACCCCCATCTTCCCCTCCATTATAATAGCTCTTACAACCCTCTTTCATTTGAGATCATTTACCCCTCACTCAATTTCTCACTCAATTACACTCAATTTCTCCCTTTTTCTCCCAGTATAGTCCTCTTTCTCATCTCATAATTTTTTAATAACATTCCATGATAGTTAATTCAAACCGACACTCTTTATGTATATTCCTTCTAATTCCCTTAATACTGATAAAATTCCCAACAGATACAAATATTATTTTCCCATGTAAGAATATAAACATTTCAACTTTATTGAATCCTCAATGATTTCTTTTCATTGTTTATTTTCTTATGCTTTCTTGAGTCTTCTTTTTCCATATAAGATTTTCTGAGTAGTTCCATTCTTTTCATTAGGAATATTTTGAAAGTTCTCAGTTATCTCAATATCAAGTATATCAAGGAAATGTACCCCCCCACCCAAAGAATTATACTCATTTTTGCTAGATAGTTAATTCTTGGTTGTAATTATATCACTTTTTGCATTTTAGAATATCATATTCCAGGCCCTCTGATCATTCAAGGTAGAAAAGGTTAAAACTTGTGTTATCCTGACTGTGGTTCATATTAGGACTGTTTCTTACTGGTTGCTTATAGTATTTTCTCCTTAACTTGGGAGCTTAGGAATTTGTATAATATTTCTAGGGTTTGTCATTTTGGGATTTCTTTTTGAAAGAACTTTTTGAAAGTGTTTGGTTACATTTTTCAATTTCTATTTTACCTTCTGATTCATGCAATGCCCAAGTTCTTTTTTTAAGTTTCTTAATTTTTTTTCCAGATAACATGCCAGTACAATTTTCAATAATCGCTTTCTAATAATTTGTGATTCATGTTCTTTCCCTCATTTCCATATCTCTCCATTCCTTAACAGAGCAGGTAGCCTCCTATATGTTGTGAATATATTATTTTACAATATATATTTTCATGTTCATAAAACATGAACACATGGGAAACAAGACACATCACTTATACCACCAAAAATGACTAAAAGATATATAGTGAGGAATGACAGACCAATCAGCATTCAAACTTTCTCAAGTCCTTCTATAGCAGTGGATAGTGTTTTTAATCATGAGTTGTCTGAATTGTCCTGGATCCTTGTATTGTTGATAATAGTCAAGCCATTCACAGTTGATCATTGTACTTTATTGTTATTACTGTGTATAGCATTCTCTTGATTTTGCTCTCTTCCTTTTGAATTACTTTATTAAGTCTTTCCAGGATTTATTTTGTAGTTATCTTGTTAGTCATTTCTTATGGCACAATACTCTTTCATTACAATCACATACAATGGCTTATTAAGCTATTTCCCAATTGGTGAATGTACCTTCAATTTCCAGTTCTTGCCACCACACAAAAAGCTACTATCAATATTTTTTTACAAGTAGATCCTTTCCTCCCTATCTTTGATCTTTTTGTGATATGGATCTAATGGTGTTAATGAATCAAAGATTATGTATAGTTTGGTGGTACTTTGGGAGTGGTTCTAAATTGCTCTCCAGAATGGACATTTTGGTTCAAAGGTTCACCAACAATTATTAGTGCCCCAATTTTCCCATATCCCCCTCATATTTGCATATTTCCTTTTTTATCATTATAGCCCATCTAATAGGTATTTGATGGTACCTCAGGGTTGTTTTAATTTGCATTCTCTAATAATAGTAACTTTGAGAATTTTTTTGTATTATTTTCAAGGACTTCACCATCTTCTCAATACCTTAGGATCAAAAATTTAGTTCTCTTCTTTGAATCCTCGCTTTCCAAATTCCATCTTCTCTCCTCTGACACTGTCATCCCTCTAATGGCATATGAAGACAGACCCATCACCTCATGCCTGGACTAGTAAATAGCTGTTTGAGAGTCTGCCTTTATCTATATTCATTCCAATCCATTCTTGACTCAACTATCTAAACAATCTTCCTAAAGTAAAGGTTTGGCCATGTCACCCTCCTATTAGGTAAACTCCAATGGTTCCCTCTCACCTCCAGGATAAAATGCAAATTTTCTTGGTCTTTAAGCCCCAATAACCTGCTCTCACCTTTTATAAATAAAAGTTAATCTTGGAAAATTTATGCTAAATTTACAAGTATTTTTGGCAAAGATAAAGAGAGAAATAAGATTTCTAACCTTTATAACTTAAAGTAAATGCCCAGCTAAGTTACTTCTGCTCCATAACCGTCCTAGATTCTCCAGGAGCCCTGATTCTTTTTACAAACAGGGGCCAATGGGAGTAGCTTCCCATATCGTTGGGCCAGACAAATTAAGTAGTCGTCTTGAACTTAAGAAAAAATTGGAGTCCAAGAGACTGAGTTCCCAAATTCCCAGCTGAGCTTGGTCCTGCTGTGCCTTGAGATGGCTAACATAGATAAACTGGAATAGCTTTCACAAGACCAAAGGAATGGTACAGAGAGGAAGACAGCTTCAGGCTCTGGCTTCTTCAAGGTCATTCCAAACCAATGATGGTGAACCTATGGCCCAGGTGCCAAAAATGACATGCAGAATGGTCTCTGTGGGCATGTGGCCATCGTTCCCCTCCCTGCCCCAAGTTAATTACTAGAAAGGCAAAGGAATTTGGATGGAGTTTCTCCCTTTACCCTTTCCACAATGCCTGATGACATATTTTCACATCACCCCCCTCTCTGCCCAGCAGCCCAATGGGAGCACTTTCTCCATCCCCTGTGTGGGGTAAAGTGGGGGGAAGGGAGTGCCTGACACTTGGTGGGGAGGAGGGGAATAGCACTTGGTATGAGGGGTGGGTTTGGGGTAGGGTCTGGCACTCCTTCTCTAAAAGATTTGCCACCATTCCTCTAAACTCTCTCCCAGGATCCTTCAGTTGGCCCAAGGTTTCACCTCGGGCTCCATATCTCACATCCCCTGACTTCTATGACTTCTACCAGTCAGTAATCTCACCTGCCATGCTAGTAAATTAAGACACTGTGACACTTATGGATGCTTATTGTGGTGAGTCTTCCAGGACTGGATTGGGTTGGAAGTCCCCAAGATATTTAATTCACAAATATCTTTCTAACTTTCTTATGACTTAACCTCCATTCCTACCTGCCATTCACCCTCATGTACACTTCAGTTCAGTTCCTTTGATCTTGTTATTGCTCAAATAAGATACTTTCTCTCTTGGCTCTAGGTATTTTGCCTGACTATATCTCATGACTGAAATATTCTCCTTCCTCCTAATCAACTCCTGGTTTCTCTAGCTTCCTTCAAATTCCAGTTTTTACAAAAGCCTTCCTACCAAGCTATCATTGATATCATTCCCCAGGAATGGGAAATATTTCTTATAGATGATGGGCTAATTCTGCTATCTTCTTTCTGTTGATTATTTCCAATTTATTCTATATAGAGTTTGCTTGTACATTGTCGATTGCATTTTGTCTCACTCATCAGACTCTGAAGTCTTTTAGACCAGGGCTTATTTTTTAAAAAAATTTGTAACCCCACTACTTAGTAGTATGTCTGGCAAAAAGTAAATGCTTAATAAATTTTACTGACTGATCAAAGGAAAGTGGATGGTGGTTTCAGGGACTATTAGGGACCTTTGGTAGCAGTCTATATAACAAGAGATGAGAACATAAATATGTTGATAAGAAAGAGATGGTTTCCACAATATAGACTAGTTATGACTGACACTGCTAGAATATGGTGAGAAAATGCCAAAATTAAAGAAAACTTTAGCAACAAATTGTTTATATGGATCAAAGTTAGAAACCTGAAATCTAGTGCTCAATTTGAAGACTTTAAGATAAACCAATGTCTTGAGATTCCAACAAGAAAAGACTTAGAGAGAGAAAGAGAGTAAATAGGAGTTCATTGCTTATGCCAAGAACCTCAGTTATGCCTCAGGTAGGACATAACCTGCACAGACTTTCAATGGAAAAACAATCTCCATATCCCAAACTTTTGGATTATATATATACATATATATATACTTTCTATTAAGATTACATTATTTCAAACATTCATATGCTTTCAAAACTATGTAACTCCTCCAGCCTTTCCCTGTTTCATCATTTGTTTCATCATAAGAGTATGGAACATATATTTTGGGGTTGAATTCCAAAAGGATATAAATTAATCTCTCAAGGACTTCCTCAAATATATGTAGTACAGTATTCTTAGCTTAATCTTAGGTAAATTCATAATAGTCTACATTACTCTCCAGAAATTTTTGAAAATATTGACAAACTCTGGTGCTTTCCCCAAACCAACCATTGGCACTGATTCATGATCAAAAGGTTCTTTCAAAAAATTTACCTTCAAACAAAAATGCCTCTTGATTACTTTTTGGGAAATTAGAAATGGTCATGACCACCACTGATGAAGTTGGACAGAGGAAAAGTGATGAGAACTGCAAAAAGGCCCTAAAGATTCATGTTTGACATTTTTTAAAATGTATTATATTTATATATTATTTTTCTTAAGTAGACATTTTAACAAATATGAGACAACATGATGAATTTTAAATTAATTTAATGTAAAAGTTATGGAAAGAGGAGGCTTGTAAGAAGGGAATAATTTTAAAGAGGAATGTTTTTTAAGAGGTGGGCATAACTTTTAGATGAAAGCACGGGAAGGGATTCCATTTGTATGTCGGCTAACAGAAGGGAGTTTAATTCTTTAATCCTAGGCTAAGTTTGCTAAGGGAGAACCATGGATAAGATTAGTGTCCAAAGGTTAAATTTGTTTTTATAAGTCTCATTACATCTGTTCTGAGACTGTAATAATTTGAAGTATGAGACTATTTCCATTCTGAGTTGTAATCTTTGCAAAAGAATGAGATATATTGGAAACTGGCGTGGTACAGCAGCAATCATATCAAACATGTATCACCAATAAGCTGGTTTCAATGGTTAACCACGTTATTATTTCTTGATAGATTCTCTGGGGAACTAAAGTCTGCATTCTATCAAAGCCACATTCAGAATGATGAATATCTCTTTTTGAATATCTTCACCTTTAGCAATATATATTCACCGTAAAGTTAGTTATTCCAAATAAATACATTCTACAGGTGGCTGAAACTTGTAATCAGACAGACACAGGAGAGAGAGAAGTTTTATGGTCATCTTAAACCACATGGTGTTAAGTGTTCTTGATAAAAGGAAGGATATTTGTGGGGTAAGAAGAAAACTTTTAGAAGCAGTCAGGGCAACTCATTTGTTACCTCAAAATCTGCAGATTATTAGCAAAATTTGATCATGTGCTAGATTTCTAAGGATTCCCTTAGGAATAAGTGATAGGAAGAACAATGAAAGAAAAGCCTCAAAAGCTGACCATAAGAAGGAGTCCTTGATCTACTAGAAGCCTTTTTTCTTTCTTTCTTTCTTCCTTTCTTTCTTTCTTTCTTTCTTTCTTTCTTTCTTTCTTTCTTTCTTTCTTTCTTTCTTTCTTTCTTTCTTTCTTTCTTTCTTTCTTT
>NC_058134.1:126708800-126717691 GCF_016433145.1 Gracilinanus agilis
CTTTCTTTCTTTCTTTCTTTCTTTCTTTCTTTCTTTCTTTCTTTCTTTCTTTCTTTCTTTCTTTCTTTCTTTCTTTCTTTCTTTCTTTTTTAAACTATTACCTTCCATCTTGGAATAAATACTCTGTACTGGTTCCAAGGCAGAAGAATGGTAAGGGCCAGACAATGGAGGTTAAGTGACTCACCCAGGGTCACACAGCTAGGAAGTGTCTGAGGCCAGATTTG
Source organism: Gracilinanus agilis (assembly GCF_016433145.1). Lineage (NCBI taxonomy): Eukaryota > Metazoa > Chordata > Mammalia > Didelphimorphia > Didelphidae > Gracilinanus > Gracilinanus agilis. The sequence goes on from NC_058134.1 coordinate 126,709,025, forward strand.
AACCCAGGACCTCACATCTCTAGGCAAGGTTGTCAATCTACTGAGCCACTCAGCTGCCCCTAAAAGTCTACTTTTTATCATCTCTTCTTTAAAAAGATTTGTCTTTCCAAAAGCATCAGTTCAGATTGTGTACTTGATAGAGGGAAAACAATTTCGCAAATATATCCATCTCAAAGTCATCAGAACTTCTGATAACACATCATTTTCAAGAACTTCAAATTTTTATACTTATTCTTACTCATTTAATTAATTACTTTGATTTTTATTGTTTAGAGATATAAGCATACATAATTTAAAGCTTATTGGTTTTTACATATATAATGTATTATATATTTGTGAGCATATTTATAAAATGTGTGTATGTGTATATGTATAAGAAGCTATGCCATACAATTCATAGAGAGCTAGGCCTGGGGTCAGAAAGAGAGAGAGAGAGAGAGAGAGAGAGAGAGAGAGAGAGAGAGAGAGAGAGAGAGAGAGAGAGAAGGGCTTAGAGTCAAGGCTTAAGCTTTGTCTTTAAAATATATTCACTATGTTAGTAACCTTGGGCCAAATTTCAGTGCACCAGTCCATTCATTAAGAATACAACTTGCAAAACAAATGTTTTGATCTTAATTTATGGAGACAATTTTCTAAGTTTCCTATGCCAATACAATTACAAGCCTAATCCTATATGATTTATCATGACTTTCTACCTTAACTGATTTTTCTTTCTAGAATCATAAATCAAATAAGCTTATGAAGGCAAACAATCATAATTTTTAATACAATAGAAGGAAAGCAAAATGCTGAGAGGTGAAAGCTGATACTAGGAACCGAAAAGCTGAAGTTAGTGATGTAAATTAGGTGATGACAACATAATTGAGGGGTGTTGGAAAGTGCAATAGATATTAGGCATTGATTCCAAAGGAGGATTGTTAAATGAAGATGGTGGTGATGTTTCAATTGTTGTTGTGTGTACTAAAAATATACCACACTGGTATAATTCTAACTTCCATATTTTAATCACAGTTTCTAGTGAGATCAGATAAATATATAGCATCATTTTGAAATCTACTGCCAGAAAATTAGAAAAGAAAAAGGAGAAAGAACATTGACCTAGGAGGCAGGAGACTACTGATCCTAAATTCATCTCTCACACCGTCTAAATGCAATGCTACGTAGTGGAAAGGGGCTTGTTACACTTGGAGATAGATAGTTCTGGTTCAGATCCTGCCCTCAGACACTTAACAGCAATATTAACCTGACCAAGTCACTTAATTACTCTTTCTTAAATATGTAAAACCCAAGGCTTTGATTCGGTAGCCTTGGGAGATTCCTTTAGCTTTAAGTCCACAATCATTTTATTGCTCAAAAATGCTGTTCAAATCCATACCTGTGACCTCAAGCAAGTTTCTCCTGGACTGCCTTTCCAAATTTATCAAAAGAGAAGAATGGACCAGATGTCTCATCTCTTTAGTTGCTTCCTCAAATTCTGTGATTCCAAGATTAAACTTCACTTTTTTTTTTATTGAAAATGCACCTGCCCATATACACTCAATTCATAGAACTGATTGCACAGAGAAATCCCTTTTGCTGCTTAAAATCTTCATATCCAAGTTCCTTGAGGAACAATGTCTAATGATTTGGCCCTACTTTTTGTGGTTAGCATTGTTAAGATTTACAAAGCAAAGGGAACGATTTGGAGATCATGGAGAAATGCAATCAAGAAAATGAAGACGTGTAGGCTTGGATAGGATTGGGTGCAATCGATGTCAATTCTTTGAATAGTTATATGAAAAGTTAAGATGTGCCTTGAAAAAACAAATCCCACCACAACACTGTCCATCAAGTACTGCTTTCTTTTCCAGTTCTAATTACATGTTATCCATATCTCTTTGTATAAGAATATCCTCTATTTATGTAGCCTCAGTTGCTTTTAGTTCTTGATTCCATTATTGTTTTGCAGGTAGATAGATAACATGTGTATGTCTTATAGCAAAGGTATGGGACTTGTTATATTGACTGATGAATTAAACTCCATCTTGAATGTTAAGGAATTAAGATAAAGTCCTTTCTACCTCCTAATCAGAGATCATTGCTTCAATCATGTCAACAAAAATACAAGGTAACATTCCATTTCCAGAGCATTTCCTAATCTGCCCCTGTGCACTTAGAGATATGGTATTAATTATTCATGTGACCCCCGATGAGCAAGCACTTCTTTCTGCCACAGATACACACTGTTTCAGATTAGTGATTTAAATACTCATTTAAGATGTGAGATTACACTTCATTGCTGCTGTTTAGGTTTTTTGCCACTTCCCAGAGACCAAACCTGAAATGAGAAGGCTGCTGATTCATGGGCTTCCATAATGCATTCTGCATCTTGACAGCTTCCAGCACAAAGTTCAACATAAATATTTGCTTTAAAATGGCTAAGTCCACAGTTTTTATGTATTGATCTTTCCAAACTTGGATCACTTTTAAGGCCTGGTAATGGAATGGCAGCTGATTCATCAAAATCTGAGAGCAACACAGTTTTCAACAAAAGCTTTGGCTCTCTAGTATCCACCCACCAAGACTAGGTATAGACTGAATGCTAGATGTAACATTCCTTGAACTCACTTATCATGCCACATAGAAAGTACATTTCCATATGAACTTCAATCAGTTATATTAGAATCCTTTGCTGTTTGGCTCCTGAAGGCACACAAAGGAGGTAGTGCTAACATTCTATTACTTTGATGGACTATGGTTTCATTGAGTATAGCCATGACTAGTCTACGTGAAGTTCCCTCAATAGATTTCATTTTGCTGCAAAATTCTTTAGATATCAATTATAACCAAGTCTATCCTAAAGGTGGCAATTCACTATTGTAAGTAATAGCATTTTACCAATCTCTAGAGAATAACCTAGTTCATACCTGGTGCCCAGTTTAAATCTTATATCTTTATTTTCTTTGTGAAATACAAGAAAGAGTAAAAAAGCACTATAAACAATTCCCTCATGAGGGTGGGATGATTTGATCTATAGATCAGCACTATTCATTCAAAACAAAGTGGCACACAGAAAATTTTTTTACTTCAATGTTGGTAGAACATGAAGGAAAAGCAGGGGGGGGGAACCTAAAGGTCTATCTTGTTCAGGTTCAAAGTTATTGTGCTAACTTACCATATTTCTCCAATTTTATAGAGAAAAAATACATAGGAAATTTTATTCCCAAATCTTAAAGTTATAGATCCAATTATAATTTATTATAATCCAACTTAACTACTCTTTCCATATTCAACAGTTCTACATTGATCTGTTCTTCTGCAATGATGGCATATTCTACTAGCTCACTGATTACAGGTAGATTAGGAATTCCTTGAAAGCAGAGAGTTTGTCAATCTTTTATTATTGTATGCTTCATATCTTAGGGGAGTCTTAATGTATATTTTTTAATTGAATTAAACTTCCATAAAAATTTGTAATGACTCCTCATAAGTAGGAATTGGGAAAAAAAACAACAGGTGAGAAATACATGCCTATTGGGTGATGAAATCTAACATTCCCATACAAGTGAGGTCCTACTAAGTATTCAAGGATCCTTAACATATTTGAATCAAATATTTGTTCTTCTAAGAGATCCTCTTAAAGTGCAATGTTGTCATTTCACATAGCAAAGATTGACAATTTCTCAGAATATGCCTCTTTGGTCTACTGTGGCTAGATTCTCCACTTCTAGTTTCTAACACAAAGGAAAAATCAATGTGTCACATTTGAGAGTAGGTCCCCAAAATCTTAAATGCAAAACTTTGTAACATTATCTTCTAAAATGTAGCATTAGGATTACATATAAACCACCATTGATAAACATTTTTTTTACTTTTATTTTTTAAATTAGGTTCAAAAGATACTGCACTACTTGTCTCTTTATACCATTTTTTCCATATGTTGACTAACATACATTTTCACCCAAGTATCTTTTCTTCAGAAGAGATTAACTTCAGCAGTGTCCATCTTTGATGGATATCTGGTGATATCATTTTTTTGAAATTTTCAGTAAGAATAAACCAATTTTGTCCTAATCATGCCTCAGTGAGGGAAAAGACTCATTGTAATTGAAAAACTGCTACTTCTCTTTCAGGTTCTTTCAAGAATGATTTTTTTGAAACAAAGTCTGAAAGTTTTATCTATAAACTTATTCCTATATAATCATATTGGCATTCCTGGCTAGTAGCATTCTATGTTCTTTGAGGGGCTATTTCTGTTTGTTTTCTATCCAAAGCACCTAAAAAACACCCGAGATTAAACAAATATTGATATGTAACAAATGAGTGTTGAAAATATATAACAAGAACTGGCTGGAATTGTATATCAGATTTATCTCATAATTTCTTGAATTTTATCAGTGTAACTTTGCATTTTTATTGAGTTTGAAACTTAGGTAGAGTGGGAAGAAATGGACTTTGTCCAAATGATACAAAACTTAGGTGGTGCAAAATCTAAAATATATTAATAACATTTGTAGTACTTAAGAAACAGTAATAGCAATAACATCTCTTAGTAAATAAGGCATTTTGGTTAAAATGGGAAACTGCCAGGTTAATGTCAGATCCTCTCTTTTACTGTTCTCTTCCACCCAATTATTACACCTCCAAACTAGGCTCATCCAGTGTCTTATGGCCTCTCTTTCTTTCATCTAACTAAGAGAACACATGTCCAGCTATAAATATTTTTCAGATATGGTTTTACTTTAAGTGGAAATTTCAACTGATAACACTTTTCTAAATAATATAATTTAGTTCTTTCCAATATTCTGCATATGTGTTTCTGGTATTATAGACTTTGAAAATATGTTCTAGATACAGTTTACAAAGTATTCCATTGGTAATTTCATATTTTTAAAATGAATTCTCTAAATGGAAATATAACATGTAATCAGTCTCTATGCCATTCAATAAAAGAAAAAGGTAGACATTTAATAAGTGCATACAATAAAGCCTGTATTCTAGGTTCCAGAGAAGCTGGTCCTCATCTTTTAATACTTGTGATATGACATTTCTCTAGGCATTTCTCTAGAATATTTCCTTTTAGGCCACCAATGTTATAAAATTATGAAAACATTCGTATCAAAATATACAAAATCAAGAGTAAAGAGACAATTTGCTCATTACTCTTAGTCTCTTCTCTAATGAGAAATTCTCAACTACTTTTACCTTCATGTAGTCTATATTCTATGCTTATTCCCTGTTTTGTTGGAAAGCACATTATGTGGTACAAGGATTCAGTGATACACGACTCCTCAAAAATTGCCTCATCCCAAACCATCATTTTGCTGATGAGTAAATTCAAATAAAGGAAGGTTAAAGAACTCATTAAAGATCACAAAGGTAGTAAGCAACTGATCTGTTTGTTTTTGTTTTTGTTTTCCCCACCTAGGCTTTCTTCCTTTGGAGCCCAATACTTTTCCAGTTGCACTGTGCAGTCCCTTGAATTCATGTAATTTGTATCTCCATCAGCCTTCTTGCTCTCTAATGCTAGTCCATTTGCACATCAGAGACAATTTGATTTTGTCTCTTTTGCAATAGTTCATCCAAGGTAAAAGTGGGACAAACTTTTCTACTTCTATCTTTGACTGTTGCCATTGTTCCATGGTGTTTCTCTGCTGCATCCTTTGTTCTTGCCTTACTCCGTTTTGGACATGGTCACTAGAGACATCACTCCAGGGAGCTGTTTCATCTGTAAAGGGCTCCATATTCATTTTTAAAAATGTTGTACATGAAATCCTTCCTGGCATGACAGCATTCTCCACAGTTGGTTGCAATACCAAAAGCAGTGAAATCAGTGTGATGAGCTTTCTCTGTGCAGAGCAGGATTTATGCCACCCCTCCTTCAACCCATCATTTCACACATCATTTCATACTCCAGATTGATAACCACATGCAATAATAAAGTAAATAACAAAAGACAATACCAAAGTTGTATTTTAAGTACAGATATCACAGCAACTGAATAGTAATTTTCAGTAGTCAGCTTTTTAGTTATACATTAAGCAGTATCCTTGGCAGAGATCTTCCATTAGTAAGTATTTTTCCACTGAAACAATGAGCTAAAGATATACCATCTCTTTTTTCTGTTGATGAAAAAAGGCAGGAACCCTTAATAGGTTAAAGGCAATTATTGACAACATGGGATATGTTAATGGATTCAGGTACCACTGTTGTCTAATGGTTGCCAAGGAGATAAATATAACACCAATCAGTTATTTTTTATATTAAAATTCATCTTTACCTCTCTCCCCCACAAAGATGGGCAGTTTAGGGAACTGGCAAAAGAAAGGAGTGTAAGAATACTTGGATTGTTATACACTGGAATTCAAACCACTTCTAATTTACTTCCCTCAAAGGATGTAGTTATCATTGAAATTACTCTTGAAAATATATTTGGGAGTCCCAGAGACTTAAGAGTACTAAAGAGACTATTCTGATGTCACAATGTTGTGCAAATAAGAGAACTGGCACATTAGGTCAAATCCAAAGCTGCACTAAGTTATTTTATTACCTAGACCAATATTAGGAGTGGAGAGATAAACACTCTGAAAACTTCAACGGTGTCACAGAGGAAGCTGCTATTTTTGCATGGCATGTGAGGACAAGGGGAATAGAATGAGGATGACCTTCCAAAAGCTCTCCTGGGGCAAGACCAGGGCACAGAAAAAATGTCTATCTTTGAGTAGCTTTCTATTTTTACTACTTAATTTTGCTAACTAAAATTTTAAATTTAATGTCCTCTAAGTTGTAGAACCCTGGGTCAAATCCCTGATTACTCTATGTTACTTTGGTCAAACCATGAATGACCAAGTTATGGTCTGGGAAAGTGAAATTACACAACATGTTAATCTCAAGAGATTAGTGCTCTAACCATGAACAATTCACATTTTTCTTCATATACTAATATGGATGTATCATTTAGAAATTTATGTAAGTCTTATTTTAAATCTACTTGTTTTAGTCTATACTTCATTACAGAGAAATGGGTTCTATGAGTTTACTACTGTTGTATAAATTAGGACATATGTTTCTTGTCCTAGGGGATATTCTAAGTCCTAGTATTTTATAGATTTCTGTCATCTTCCCTTGTGGCCTTCACTTCTTTTTTCATATTAGAAGAACTCTAATCTTTTTTTATCTGTCTTCATATGCCAGGCTCTTCTCTACTCCCTGCTGTTGCTTCCTCACTCTGCCTTTGATCATTTTAGTTTCCCCATTTCTGGATCTTATCCAGCTCTGTTCTGTCTTTTTATATTCTAACAATCAAAAGTAAACACTTAATTATAGGTACAGATGTTTGAGTCTTATACAAGAGTAAGAAGGTTTTTGGTTTTGTTTCCAATATTTCTTTACTGATGGTCATCATTTTATTTCCATTTTTAGTATGTTAAACTGATGCCATCACCTAAGAACACTTTTCTGTTTCACGACAAATAACTAAGAGCCCTTCTCTGGTAGGTATAAACTGAATTTCTTTTCTCTAAATGTGTTTACCCTAACTTTGCTCACAATGATGAATGCACTTTCATATCTTTAGTGCCCACTCACACAAGCCCAAGAGATCTCTCATTTCATCCTCATCCATCCATTTCATAAAAAGGGATACATTTATTGTTGCCTGCAAAACTAGAGATTTCACAGTGCATAATATCTAATTTGTTAAAACAATCCTGATTCCAACTCAGAGGTATTCCAACCATTTATATATATTCTTTGATGGTGTTCTATAAGTCATCCCCCAAATACATAGCAAAATCTCAAACATGATTTTCCAACTTTTTAATGTATTTTGGAAGGAAATTGGCAAATGCTTTCTAGAAGTCTCATTCAATTTGTTCACTATTTCCTCATTGTGTAGATTGAATTGCACCTTATTATAGGCTTTGTGGTACATTAGAAATCTTGTCGACTCCTCAGAGGAACTGTTTTCAAATTCTGTTTCTGATCTGACCTTGGAAACCTAGGTCAGATTTAACTTCTATGAGCTTTTACTCTCTTCATTACTGAAATGAAACTAGATGGTCTTTGACATCTTGTCTAGTTCTAGATCTATAGTTCAACGAACTCTAGCAATTTAGTCAATGATTTCCCTTAGAAAAACTCATGTCGCATCCTTGCTCCCCATATTGGCTTAGGCTTACATAGTTATACTCCTACCAGTTTTTTTAAAGTATTGATAGAGGTCTTAATAAGATGTAGGGGTAGCTCTTGGAGAGGTTGCTATTTAAGATAAGTTGTAGACAATGTACCAACTATGATTGAGAAAATGTTTCCTCACCCAGAAGCTCCATATAACAATAAAATCATACATTCATTACCTATCATTATCCCTACTTCAGTATAGATTTAGGGGATTTTGAAAGAAGCATTTTTGTAGATGGTAGTCACTTGGGCCATTTTACCTATCACAGAACCATGGTTTTACAGAAATCTAGGAGATGGAAAGGACTCAAAAGATATGAGACTATCCTAAAATAAAGCTTCTTGACTTTTTTCTTTTCCTTAATTTTTATTTAGAATAGTTTTCCATAGTTACATGATTCATAATCCCCCCACTCTCTCCTCCCTCCTCCCAAAGCCAACAAGCAGTTCCACTGAGTAACACATGTCTCATTGTTCAAAGTCTATTTCCATGCTATTCATATTTGC